>NC_039245.1:18724727-18974949 GCF_003368295.1 Carassius auratus | reverse complement strand
GTTTTCTTCTGTTCCTAGCTCTGTCAGTGGATCACCAGCTTTCTGACAGATAGGCAACAGTTAGTGAGACTGGGAAATTCATGTCAAACAGATGCTCCACCAACACTGGCGCCTTCAGGGATGTGTTCTCTCCCCACTGCTCTTCTAGCTGTACACCTACGACTGCACCTCTAAAGACATCTCTGTCAAGCTCCTGAAGTTTTCAGATGACACTACAGTCATCAACTTCATCCAGGGCTGTGACGAGTCTGCTTACAGACAAGAGGTTGAGCAGCTGGCTGTCTGGTGCAGTCTTAACAACCTGGAGCTGAACACGCTCAAAACAGTGGAGATGATCGTGGACTTCAGAAGAAACCCCCTGCACTCCCCCCACTCACCATCTTGAACAGCACTGTGGCTGAAGTGGAGTCATTCAGATTCCTGGGAACCACCATCTCTCAGGACCTGAAATGGGACAATCACATTGTTTAAAAGGCCCAACAAAGGTTGTACTCCCTTCACCAGCTGAGGAAGTTTAACCTGCCACAGGAGCTGCTGAAACAGTTCTACTCAGCCATCACTGAGTCAGTCCTGTGTACTTCAATAACTGTCTGGTTTGGTTCAGCTACAAAATCAGACATCAGAAGACTACAATCAATGGTTCAGACTGCTGAAAGGATTATTGGTACTCCTCTCCCCACCCTTCAAGAACTGTATAAATCCAGAGTCAGAAGAAAAGGGCTCAGAAAATCACTCTGGATCCCACACATCCAAGTTGCCCCATCTTTGAACTTTTGCCATCTGGCCGTTACTGAACAAAAGATGAACTTAGATTTTGAGAGATCATGGGTCTCATTTATAAACCTGGCGTATGCACAAAATGGGCATAGAAACATACGTACGCAATTTTTCATGCACATATCATGATTTATAAAAAATAAACTGGATGTAAATATGTGCGCACCGTACGGACATTCTAGACCATGCGTACAAACTCTTTTCAATGGAGTGAGAAAACTCTGTTTCGATATACACATGTATATTACATTCTCCACACATTATTAATGGAGATCAACAATGAAATTACATAATTTTACAAAACATAATTTTCCTGTTGTATGCCATGTTTTAATGACAGCAAGGAGTGCTATAGTTGCACAATAATTCATCTTTAAACTAAACTACAGCTCACATGTTATGAGAAATATTTTAGCGAGAACAATGATTAATGATTCACACTTACTTTGATATTATGGGGGACACTGGATTCAGAGGTCGACCGGTCCATTGTCCGGTATAGAACCAATGATACTGTACAACTGCAGCTGCACATAGGTGATGATGGCATGTGAAGGCAGCTCCACAACATAATGAAAGATACCACCCTATATGAATGATATAACTAGCAGAAAACGGTAAGATTTGCATGCTCCTTTTTAAAACACTTTGTCAGTGATGTGCCAAAATTGTATTTACACTGCAATAAATATGGGCCTATCTGTTTCCTCTAAAAATAGCTAAAAGATGCTCATTAGCAAAAACTGCATACATTTAATTTTATTTGAATTGTTTAAAACAACTGCAATTTTATTTAATCAGTGTAAAAGAATGAGATCAACTCTATTCTAAAATGAATCTGAAAACAACTTCAAAAACATATTCATATATTTATTATAAAACATAACGATACTGGATAATTTTTAGCAATAACAATTAATGTGTGTGCCACAAATGGCTTTATCATCCCCATCTCATATTTCCTTAATGTCTCATGTTAAATCATGGTGTCACTTAGATTGGACTATGTAAATTATATGCATATGAGGTTATGCGTAGTAAAAAATAGGCATTGTAAGCTCCATATATTGTTATTTCTGGGAGGAGTCGAGGTTGAAATGCATGCAAAATCTTCCCCTGACTGTGATTTATAGGGATTTTTGCACAGGTTCTGGCATTCTGGCACATAGTTTTTATAAATTTGAAAACTTTTGTGCTTATGCAAAATCTAGCTTTTGTGCCTTTGTAAAATTTTAAGATGAAATCTACAGAGAGTTTTATAAATGAGACCCCTGGTGGAGACAAAGGTCAATGAATAATGTAAAGGATGTAATTTTGGGGTAAACAATTCCTTTTAGCTACAGACCAGCACTAACCATCTTAAACAAAACTGAGGTTTACAATCACTCATTCTCAGAGTTAACCCCTGCAACACCAGTGTCCTCCACCTTGCTGACTGTCCAGAGCATGACTTTCTTTCTTTCTTACTTTCTTGATATTTGTCCCCACTAGTCTGTCAAACCGGTTTTAAATTGTTCATTCAATAAATGCAAAGATTATCTTATAAATTCTTGTCATGTCACCAAATAATTTCTTGTTTAGCTAATTATCATTTAGCAACACAAGATATTTTCAGTTGTCAAAACTTTAGTTTTACACACACAGTAGTTAAAATCTAAAATAAAAATCTAAAGAAACCTAAAATATTTGGCATTGATGAGTAAAGCATTTTGCAAAACAAAAACCTATGCAGTAGTTTTACAAAGATGCAAACAGACCTCAACAGCTACTACCAAAATCTCTATTCATGCACTGCCCCAAGCTCTTTTTTTTACAGTGTAGCATACTGTGTACAGTATATACTGTGTACAGTGTAGTACCATTTCACTGAGTAGATCTGCTCAGCGTGCAGATACTCCCAAAAGAAGATGAGACATTTCACACATTTCATTTCATCAGACGCAAACAGCATACAACTCTTTTAAAAAGGAGGACACTTTTGCAGTTTTAAAAAGAATAATAATTATTACAGAAATTATAATAAAGTTTTTCTAACACTTATCATTGCATTTAAATGAAAATGAATTATAGTTAAAATTTATATTAAGTGCACTTAGCTGAACTTTAGAGTGTTTTTTTTTTTGTTTTGTTTTTTTGCACACTTAAGACACTTTTTGAACCAAACCCCCAACTGCTTCCCAGGCGTCGCAGCATAAATAGCTGCCCACTGCTCCGGTGTGTGTTTACAGTGTGTGTGTGTGTGTGTGTGTATTCACTGCTGTGTGTGTGTGCACTTTGTATGGGTTAAATGCAGAGCACGAATTCTGAGTATGGGTCAACATACTTGGCCATATGTCATGTCACTTTTTCATAATTACTTCTATTGTCCTTGAAATATAGTTAAAGTGTACTTGCAGAATGTGTTAACAAGAATTGGTAAACCAAAATATACTTTAGTGCCAGATCTATTGAAACTTGAATGACATAAATATAAATATTTTGTAAGTTGCAATTTAGTACATTTAAAATGTATTAACTTTAAGTGTAATACCAAAGAAACATTAAAATAAGTGTACTTTTTAAAGCACGACAAAATGTGTACAAAATAAAAATATTTTAAAATGTACTTTCAAACTTTTAATTCAACAGTATCACAAATTGCAATTTTTTTTTATAGTGTTTAATAGTATTTTCACATCCCACTGTCACTTAAAATCATTATGTTGTGTTTGTAGTTTGTTTCCTGTTTCTGTGCTGGTTTTGTAGCCCATCTGCAGATTTGCTGTTGATTTGTTTCATCCCGATTGTTTCCCCAAGTTTAAGTCTGTATGTATAGCCCTTGTGTTTCCTATGTTCTTGGTCAGTTGTTATTCATTCTTGTTTTGCTTCATCATTAAATTTGTGGTTATATCCTCACTTTCTTCTTCTTTAAATATATACCACAACAAATAGTCTGTTCTTCACACAGTGCTTCAAAACCCATAGTAGAGATGGACTAACATGCTTAGAGATTCACAGTAAAAATTCACAAGAGTTTTAAGTGAAGTGTGTTCACAGTTTTTTGACAGTTTTTTGGGTGGACTGTTCTTTGATGGCCTCCAAACAGTGTGAAAAAAACAAAAACGCTTACATGCATGATGGATGTAACAGAGTATAGTGTTGCTCTGGCCTTTTTTAACTAAACCAGCAACAGGAAGCAAAACAAGAGCAGGATTTCCTGTAACTGGTCCCTCAGAGCCTTTTTATTATTACCCATAATAATAAATGATAATTATTTTATTATTATTCAGATGAAAACCGGGAGGCTTATGACTGTCCTATTGACTGCCAAGTAAATTACACTGTCAAGGTCCAGAAAAGTAAGAGACATGGTCATAGTAGTCCATCTGCCATCAGTGGTTCAACCATTACATTATGAAGCGATAAGAATACTTTGTACATGAGTAAAGACTTTGTTCAACAATTTGTCTCCTATGTGTCTCTCGGCATCACCATAGTGTCATTTTGGAGAATTTGAGCTGAACGCAAGCAGCTCACGCTCTGCTGGAACGTGACATTACATCACTTGCTCACCAAGGTATCCCTAGCAGTGAATGGATGCCGTCAGAATTAGAGTCCAAACTCATATAGATAAAGGACACCTACACAAGGCTTTGGAGATTAAAACAACCTAATAAGAGATTTGAACAAGCAATCAACTTCACAAGACATTAATTAATGGACTGGAGTTGTGTGGATTGCTTGTGGATTATTGTAATGTTTTTATCAGCTGTTTCGAATCTCATTCTGAAGGCACCCATTAACTGCTGAGGATCCATTGATGAGCAACTGATGTATATTGGGCCAAATCTTTTCCAAAGAAGAAACAAACTCATCCATATCCTGGATGACCTGAGTAAATTTTCAGCAAATGTTCTTTTTTGGGTGAACTATTCCTTTAAATATCTTGCACTATGATGCTACAGTACTTAATAGTTTGATTGTTAATTGTGTTACTTCAGCACTTAGCACTTAATTGTTGTGACAACTGTGACGTGTAGATGATAAGTGCATCAATATGATTTACAGACTCATTTTGCAATCCTTTTTGTCTGGTTGTGTAAACGTGGTGTTTGAGTTGATAATAATGAGGTTTGCAACCAAATACAGAAAGTACCATTACATTTTCTTGGTAGAGAAACCTGAGGTCAACCAGTTTGCTTTCAGGAAATGGATGAGGACATTTAATTTGAAACTGCATCATCCAAATTAGCCAACAACTCTGGTTCATTCATTCATTCACTTTTATTTATAAAGCACTTTACAACTACACCTGCAGACCAAAGTGCGGTGCAATCAAGAAACACTTCATTAAAACACAAAACTTAAAAAAACACAACAACAACAAAGACTTGCCCGAACTCTCAAAGGCTAAAGACAAGAAGTAGTTTTTGACTTTAACTTTAAAAGCATTTAAAGATGAGGCCTTTCGAAGTTCCTGAGGAAGACCATTCGAGAGCCTCGGCCCCGCAACAGTAAAGGCCTGATCCCCTTTTAACTTTAAATGAGTATGAGGGACATAAGCAATAACTTATAATTGGATCTTAGAGACCTAAGTACTTGATGGTTCCGTTCTTCTAAAACCAGTAGACAACTTGCATTTCATATGCAGACAGATTCCCTCAAGATTCTTGATTCTATTAATGAGTAAGCTTAATTAAGGCCTGTGGTTAAAGGGTTAAGGTTACAAGCTTAAAGTATAACATCCTGTCAGAAAATGACTAGTACCTTTTCAGTGTTTCTACATATTTGTTTTTACAGTGTACCTAACTGAACAACAATTATATATACAAGCTAACATGCTGTGTCATAAATGTTCAAATATTATTGACCAATTGGAGCTAGCAATTTAATGCACATTTGATGTTTGTACTGTTAGGCATCTTTCTCCAGCTCTATCCAGGTTAATGTGCTGCTTGGTTTCCTTTTTGTGTAATTTAGTTGAAAATATGTGCCTTATTATTTGATCATTTATCATTCTTTACAAAAGTTGCTAAAAGTTGCCAAAATACTTTTGTAAAAAATAACTAAAATTGTTGCTAGGGTAGTATAAATCTATAGCAACAAAACTGCTAAGTTGGCAACGTTGTTGAGTGTTTGTTTGTTTGTCGAATAGCTCCCTCTAGTGGTTTTCAGCAAATCTTCATCAGCTCAAATCTAAAGTATCTTCCGAAGGTAAAAAAAAAAAGAAGGAAAAAGAAAGAAAGAAGAATCCTCTTGTTTTAAAGAGAGTGAAAGAAAATGTGACATAAATACAAGATCAAACATTACATGTGAAGCTTTACATTAAAGTTACACAAATGTGATTTAATCTGTGAATAAAATAATTAATGATTTTTATAATATATGATAAAGAAGAAAGAATAGTGACTGACCGAAAATCATCATAAAGCCAATCAATTAACCATTAAGTTAATTATCAAATGCTATCTATCTATCTATCTATCTATCTATCTATCTATCTATCTATCTATCTATCTATTCATTTGAACCAAAACAGGAAAATGTTGCGTAAATTTTGTCAATGAAACATCTATGGTTATTAATTAATTATGATAATTATTATTACCATAACAACAACAACAAAACACAGACTTAATGCATTGATATTTTTGGTCAAGTCAAGTCACCTTATATAGCGCTTTAAACAAAAAACATTGCGTCAAAGCAACTGAACAACATTCATTAGGAAAACAGTGTGTTCATAACGCAATTTTTTTTGTTTTGTTTGATTTTTGTTTTTTTGTTTTTGGTTAAAAACATTAAACATCTGTATTGTGTTGCCATTTTTTTATCTTCCTCCTTTAACTGCATTGACTGTGTAGAGTTTTTGTTGAATTTATTTATAAATCTAACATTCTGTAAAATTATATTTCAGAATATATAGTTCAAACTAGTGCTGGGCCATATATATTTAAAAAAATTATATCTCGATATGTTTGCGTTTGCATTTAAATAATAAAAAAATATGATTTTTGGAAAAGAAAAAAAAACAGCTAATTTAAGTAGTGATCACTTACTTCTTATTTAAATGAACACATGGAGGCCTATATGTAACTGAAGCAGTGAGAACAAGTGCAGAAAGTGCATTCTATCAACTTTTTAATGCATGCAATTTACAATTTAAACTATGAAACTGGGATACGTATTTTTTGTATTTATTTATACAAAATAAAAAAATATTATAAGTTTTTTTAGCTAAGAACACAAGTCTTTCACTGTTGGCGGTTTTAAGAGAAGCTCTGTGGCATGAAACTATGTTCTTCCCACTGACACTAAAAATTAGATTGGGAGCTAGTTGCTGAAGCACATAGCTATTTCTTTTATATATATATATATATATATATATATATATATATATATATATATATATATATATATATAATGAAAACTGGTACATATAACATATTCCCTAATAGTGATTCCAAATGGCATTGTCTATGTTTCTCTATTCAAACATCAGCGGTCGAGTAAGTTTATTTATTCAGCGATCACAGTCGCAAACAATACAGACGAGATCTAATGACAGAACACAGACAGCTAAACGACGCATTCATTAAACCGCCAAACTCCAGCTTGCTAGTGTTTTCCATAAAGTGTTTTCCGATAATCGTCGGTGGCGCTTCCGCATTGACCAGGTTGCCAGTTTGCTTAAAATAAGCAAACACAGGCCAGAAAATGTATCCTTGTAACAGCGAAGCTCTGATTCGGGGATTTAAACTCTTGTAATCTGGCATCCGCTCTTATTTTAAAGCTCTCGAGCCTTGTAGAGCAGTCCGCAGTTACATGTTCCTTTTTTTTTGGAACGTTCGGCGCGTTCTTTTGGGAAAGTATGTTTGAATTTGAAATATTCGATATTCCCGATATTTTCAAATTTTACATTGTCGTCAAAATTTTTCCAATATTATCGGTAATATTCGCCCAGCCCTAGTTCAGACTATATAATTCGAAATAAAGACTGATTGATTTATTGATTTTCATTACAATAAATTAGCTGTATGGTAGTAGGTCTATAAAATTAAAAGTGAATTATAAATACCCAAAATATGCTTAAATTTTACCTAAACCTTATTCCATGTGTGTGTTTAGGGTTAAATATTTGGCATTTAAGAACTCTTAATTTGAAGAGCTCGTTGACGACATCACTTACTGGAGGCGTCTCAATACCGTTCGAGCTGACTATGCAGACAGCATTTAGACCACGCCCCTGTCGTTTCGCCATCATGTCTAAGTAGGCAGCTCACTGGGCTTTGACACGCAGTCTCTGTGCAATGACGCGTCTTCTTGTCCTCACACTTGGAACAGTTCGCGGAGCGAAAATACGCAATGTCTGCTGTGCGCGTCAGTGACTGCTATAACAGGAGGACAACTCTACTCTCTGTCAGATAAACACCGTCGTTCATCTGCCTGTAGGTAAATACTAACTCACGATTCGTTTTCAATACTTTTTACCAATTATTTATTCATATTTACATGAGATCAGGTAGTTGCTCGGCGGGGCTGTATATGAAACAGGAAGTAACGTTAGCTCATAAGTTATTTTCTTTAAGGAAGGTTATTTGTCTGTATTATGCGTCTAACATTGCAAACAATGATCGTAAACACGTTTTTGAGTTTAGTAAGCAATGGATGGCCTTTGCCAACATTACCTATCTGATTTTGGAAATCTAAGACCAAAAATCTTTTGAAACTTGCCAACCACGGCCATTACAACAGTTATATCATCATGGTATATTTATAGCAATGAAACTCTGTGTTATATTAGAGGATTCAGACTTTTTATGGACCTCCAAATACGGTTATCTTCTTGCAAGGGTCTCCTTTCTAAAATATATAAACACTGACGTGTTTAATGTATAAAGTAGAATTAAGATACAAAATATTATTATACTGAAAAAACTATTATAACTAGGCTATTACAAATACAGCTGCTTGTTTGCAGCATTAAATAATTTGCTCTTTTATTGTCACAGCACTAGAACCAAAACAAATTATTAAAATGTTACGTGCAAAGTATTTACTCCAGTTACGTTTTAAGTATGTCTTAAGACCTAATAGTAATATTGATTGTATTTGAGCTCTAAAAGCTTTTAATATTAGATATAATAAAAATAAAAATATATACATTTATATAATATAAATATAACCGATTTTACACAGGTCTCATAGCATTCCTTGTCACCGGGAGTTGTGTGTTGTCATAGTCTGTTGTTCAAGAGAGTCATGTATGGGGATTGTTTTCCAAAAAGAAGTGTTAATGTACCGTCACATAAACCCTGAACGCTTGATTGATCAGAGGTGTTACTAGGCCCAGCCCTCCTAAATTTCTACCCAGCCCTCCTAAATACTTGTGAATAACTTGCTTCAGCCCCTTTAAAACTCATGTTGTGAAAACCACAGCATTTTTTTCAGATTTCATTTCAACACCTTTCCCAGCTGACGCTTTGTTATTCAATGCGTTCTTCAATCAGCAGTGCCAACTGCACAGAAACAGAAGACAAGATGTGTGCATTTATTAAGAGACTGTCGTGACATCTCCACCTGTGCAGTTCTTTGATATGAATGCAGTTTACATAACGTAATTCAAGAGCAATGCAAAACTGTTTCCCATTTAAAAATAGTGTCAATCACTCCACAAAAACACGAGTTACATTTTAGACGCAATGTTGTATGTTTTTTCTCTTTCTCACAAACAAAAATAGTTCCAACTAAGCCACAACAGAACTGTTGCACAACAACATGCAACTGTGTTTCGTTACTGAATAAATCTGTGTTTTGGAATAAATTAGGCGAGTCAGTGATTCAACGACACATTCATGAAGACGGTCACTTGCTTCGTTCAGAATGAATCAGCCGCTTGAAAAAATCTTTTGGTTGAATGATTCCCTCATTAAGGCCTATTAGCGGTTTTGTTTGTTTTAAATTTCATATTTCAGTGTTACATTTTCTTAACAGATTTTTTGTAAACATCATTAAATAGGAAAGGTTAATTTCTGTTAACTGGCGCATAGAATATATTGAATATTTAAATCTAAAAGGAGTTGGACAGGCCTTAAACCTGGCAAGGTACCCGCAAAAAAAAAACATGTTTGTGTATTTGTGTTTGTAAAGAGAACAAGTGTGCGTGTATGTCAGGGGCGGACAGCTTATTGTGACATAAGCAAAATAAATATATGGGCCCACTTCCCTATTAATATATACTATTACCACCCAAAAACAGGAAAAATTTAGGCGCCAAATTATTTTTTTAGGTGCCACAGAATAAACGTGTTTTATTTAATTTATTATTATTATAATAATGATAATAAAGATAATGCAAACTAAAATGTATAAGTGTGGACAATCCATTAACACAGTTCATGCTCTGAGATCACTTCTAATGTGCTGATTATCTGAACCAGGTGTGTTAACAGAGAGACATACAAATTGTGTAGAGCAGGGGGTCACGAGGACTGGAATTGGGAACCACGAGGTTAGGCTTCCGTCAGATGCTAAAGCGATTGTGAGGTAACTGGACAGCAAGTGCAGTAAAAAAAAAATGAAGTCTATGCATTAACAGAACACAGTGTAGACTAAGGTCTTGTTAAGAAGAAAAATTGGATGTGTATCGTCTCTGTTTAATACACAAACACATAGCAAATGATGCGACCGCAAAACAATCAGGAAAAAAGGTATTACATGCCAATTTTAAGTTATTACATATAAATACATATGCCCAGTCGCCAGTGGTGACCTCAGCAAAAACTTTAATATTATTTTTTGCAAACGCAACTGTTTTAGTCTCAGTTTGGAGCCCTGCTGTTCGACTCCCAACATTGTCGGGCAGCATTGTCTACTAATAATTAAACTGTAAGCTGAACTGCTTCAAGAACAGCTCTATGTTGAGAAAAATCATGTAGCTTTTCAACTGCAAATCACACTCATCCTCCAGTGAAAATCTAGCCCTTAACACATATGAACGCATACTTTAATTATACTTATTTAAATATACTTAATTTAATTATACTTACTTTATAGTGCTCCACATGGAGATCTGATCTCACCATCATCAAATCTGTCTGTGATTACATGAAGAAACAGATGAAACTGAGACAAACTAAATTCAGAAGCATATATAAACACGCTTAACACAATATCGATAATTGTTGCTTTGAATATCACGTCAATACCGGTATATCGTGACATGTCAATGGAGTAAAGTACTTTTGTGGAAAGTGTCTTATTAATTAATTGCAGCCTGTTGGTTAAACTTCAACAATTTGCCAATTACCGTATTTTTCGGACTATAAGTCGCACCTGAGTATAAGTCGCATCAGTCCAAAAATACGTCATGACGAGGAAAAAAACATATATAAGTCGCACTGGACTATAAGTCGCATTTATTTAGACCCAAGCACCAAGAGTAAACATTACCGTCTGCAGCCACGAGAGGGCGCTCTATGTCTTCAGTGTAGACTACAGGAGCACTGAGCAGTATAGAGCGCCCTCTCGCGGCTGTAGACGATAATGTTTAATCTTGGTTCATGACTCTTAGTTCATTTCTCTTGGTTCATGTCAAGTTAATTTTGATAAAAAAGTCGCACCTGACTATAAGTCGCAGGACCAGCCAAAACTATGAAAAAAAGTGCGACTTATAGTCCGGAAAATACGGTAATATTCTTTTTGATTGATCTATTTATACTGAGATTTTTTTTTTGGAGAAGTTTGTGTTTGACAATTTTGTGACAGATAGAATTCAGTTTACTGCACTTCTTATTCGTTTCCATGGTATCCGTAAAAAATGATTGGCTGTTGCACAACTCAGATATTCAATGACGTCAAAACAAAACAACATTTCTTCTTTATAATCCCTTGCCTATAAACAACCTGTCATCACATGGGATGACTGCTAAACAATTATCCAACAAGCCAATCGATTCCTGACAAAATGAAGCCCCACCCTACATTCCATTCAATTACACCACAATAGGGAAGAAAAAAGATGATTACAATGTTTGGCTCATGCTGACTTCCAAACAAATCCATATTTGAATTGTTGTGCGTAGTAACACACACCTGTGGCTCACTACTAAATGAATCTGCTGCATTGAACTGATCAATGGAATGAATATATGATTTTGTGACTCACTCAATAATTAATTTGTTGCCATTTACTGGTGGTTTAAGTTCATATTTGAAGTAGCATTTTATTTTTCTGTTAGATTTCACTTTTTTTATGTTATTTTGTTGAATAAATAAGTAAGTTAATTTCAGATCCTTGGTGTTTATATGTTGTTTCCTCATAGAAACCAAAAGGAAAAAGTACTTCTTATGCAATGACTTTTCATAACATTTCTCTGGCAGCAAATATGGATCTTTTAGAAGAATTTGAAGAGTGCTGATTTGGTCTTGACTTGGACTCTGTTTAGCTGGTCTTGACTACAACACAACTGTGAACAAAAGTTATATTGTTTGTTTGGTGATAAATAAATATAAATTGGATTGATTGCATTTTAAATAGTCTGTGATTGCAAGATAGATAGATAGGTAGATTGATATCGATATATATAATAAATGTTTGAATGCAAATCCACAATGGCTGAGATCTGAAAATATTTTAAGATTTAAGATGAAATAAATATTCCTTCGTGTTATTAAAACTGCTTTGTAATTAAAAATATGTGCATGTTGTAAGCTGTCACACCCAATGGAACCTCATCATAATGGCATGCATGTGCGGAATACCTCTGGGGCAAGTCACATTTAGAGAATAAGTTTCTGTGACTACTTACATACCCTGAAAAATATCTTATTATGTTGCAATCAAAAATTGAGATTATCTGTTTACGCCTACCTGGGTCGCTTATGCTTATCCAAGTTGCTTAACCTGCTACCCCCGTTCTCTTAATGTAAAAGTGTCACGATGGTCTCGTAATGCCTGTTGTTTCATCGTTGGTGCAATTGTGGTTCAGGACTAGAGAATTTTTCACACTCTGATAGCTCAGACACTATTTTCTTTTTGGATTTGATACAACATATTAGAGTCATTAAATTTTAACTTGGTACAAATGTTTTGAAACCAATGCAAAGATTATATTTCTAAGATATTGACACGAGTATTTAAACCAGACTTTCTTCATTGTTTTAAATGCTGAACGTTCGTCCATATGTTGTTGACCCAGGTGCTGGACTCAATGTATAATGTCTAGACGAGGACGTTCAAAAAAATCCAAAGCTCACACATTCTCAGGACAGTGTGAGGGTCCTGGGCTCCATGTGTTTCTGCTCTGGACCAAAGAGGGAGAGCGCTGGCTGTCCTACAATGAGGGTGAGGTGACTGCTGAAGATCTCACCATCAGCGCAGCAAAGGCTGTGGGTAGGTTTGGGTGTGGGTGCCAGTAAGAGCTTGAGATTTTTTTTTTTTTTTGCTTTCAGCCATCTAAAAGGTTTTCTGTCTTCCTCAGGAATCACTCCAGTCTGTCATGCCTTGTTTGCTCTTTATGACCCTGCATCTTCATGTTGGTACAGTCCAAATCACAAATTTAAAGTGGAAGACCAATCTTCCCTTTTGCTGCATTTCCGTATGAGGTAAATATGAAATTGTGTGCATGTGTAGAGATCTATTCAATATGCATACAGATCTGCATTGTGCCTGTATGGTGTTAATCATGAATAATCTTTATTTTTTTATAGATTTTACTTCCGTAACTGGCACGGGTTAGGTGAAAAGGAACCGCTAGTGACACGCCATGCATTACGGACTGCAACAGGGGCAGAGCCAGTTACGTCTCCTTTGCTGGAGCTGACCTCCCTGGAATACCTCTTTGCTCAGGTGATTTTAAAATCTCTAAAAATAATTGAGAAAAATAATACTGAAATGCAGTAGCTTCACTGTTTTTGAGATATTTATTTCTAGACTGAGCAGATGTGATCATGAAACACCTGCATTACTTAAACTAAATAATCTGTCCTTTTAAGGGTCTTAAGGTAAAGTTTCTCCTAATATAGACTTGTAAATTGTTGGCACCCAAGATCATTTAGAATTTAATTCCCCTTTAAGAGAACTCGCACTGCATCCTCTAGTGCAGTGGTTCCCAACCCTGGTCCCACAGGCACCCCAACACAGCACTTTTTGGATGTCTCCTTAATCCTGATTCAGGCCATCAGCTCATAAGTAGAGACTCCCAAGACCTGAAATTGGTGTGTCAGAGAAAGGAGACAAAATGTGCAGTGTTTAGGTGCCTTCAGCACCAGGGTTGGAAACCACTGCTCTAGTGGACACTATTGGCAGTGGCATCAGCATGACCAGTGTCTGAATCATATGTGATAAACACTACAAAAACCATTGGACCGCGCAACCTTTGACGTCCAGAAGGATAAGAGGGTGTCTGTTATGCATTGTCATCAACTGTCCGGTTTGTTCTGCGCGTGTGAAAGCACATGCAGAAAAAGTAAAGTGAACACTTTAGGAACGGTGTGCCTCAGTGTCCCATATGTCTGACACTAGGGCTGTGTCGTTAATGCATCGATATCGCGATGTACGAATCCACGATACTCACATCGCAGGATATGCGATGTAGGCTGTCGTAGTTGATCCATTATTCACTAACCGTATGGGCCAGCTGCTCCCCGGCCCTTGACGAATGTGATTCGCGGATTAATTGCACAGCTCAACCATCATACAGTCAAAGTTTATAATTTGCATGTGTTTTTAAGTCCTGTCAGTTTAACAGGGCACATATAAGAACGAGCAGAGAGAGAGAGAGCGCGAGAGAGCCTCGGCTGCGCGCGCACGCTCTCCTTCACCGTCTTCAAACAACACGAGCGCTGTCTTGCTCTCTCTCCCTCGCGCATATTAATCAAAATCAATTGACACGATGGTGTCAAAAAAACAAAAACAAAAAAAAAAACCAGTGATGAAATGTTTTCTGTGTTGTCAAATCTTGAGCATTATCCTAAACTGCAGAGATAATAACACGTTTGATTCGCGAACTAATGATTCCTTTGAACCGATTCAATTTAATGAATGGTTTAAACCAACTGACCTCTCCAACACTGAACTCACGAGACGTATGAATTGGTGTATTTAAAAAAATCTGTAACTCTACAATAATGTTCTATTTATTAAACTATTTAACTACATTATTTAACAATTACTATTACTAAACTGCACTTCTACAACATTGTTAATTTCAACATTTAGGCTATAGCCTTCATTGTTGAAATCAAAAGTTGTACAGTATTTGTTAACATAGTTAATGCACTGTGAAGTAACCAAACAATGAAACAAAGCTGTGATTTTATAAACTAAGATAAACAAAGATTTATAAATATAGTAACAAAAGTATTGCTCGTGGTAAGATCATGTTAGTTAACATAATAACAATTCAAACCATATCCTAAAGTTACAAACAAATAATTTACTTAATAATAATAAATAATAATTTAAATAATACTCTGATGTTTAATTCATTTAAAATGAGAATGTAAGTGTGCTCACCCCATTTTTGTTTGTAAGAAAAAATTAGATTAGATTTCATATCTCAATATATATAGCAGAAAAATAAAATATCGCAATGTCATTTTTTTCCCAATATCGTGCAGCCCTATCTGATACACATGACCTTTGCATTATGTGTCTCGGCGAGCAGCACATGCTTTTACTGCTTGAGCAGTGCCGAATGAGGTCATTATTGCAAGTTCCAAAGAGATGTCTCCACTCATATTTGGCCCTATTCTCAAGGGTTGTGGGACAGGTTTCTGCCTCTCGCATCTCGGGTCCAGATGCAGACCTGAGGACATTCATGATTGATGCTTTTTGAGTGAAGAGTGTGTGCATTCAGTTTTTGAGGAAACTGAATGCACTTATTGTGGGACGGTTTGCTCTGTCCCTGTTGTAATCGGGTGTGGGATGTGCGCACCCTTGGTTGGAACATCTTCAAATTGCTTTTCCACTGCGTGGTACTACTCAGTATGGTACAGCACGGCTCGGTCTGTGTTTCCACTGCAGATCAGTACTGCTTTAGAGTGGGCGGAATAATTCACATGTCATTATAGATGCACCGCCTCTATTGCCACGACTCCTGAAAAAATTGTTCATTCTGTGTCGCCCCATCAAGCTCTCGCTCTCCACTCCTCTGCTATCAACGAGAGGAATGTCTGTATTTCCTCAACAGACAACAGGAACACTCCACTGTTTTTGAAAATAGGCCCATTTAGAACTCCCCTAGAGTTAACAGTTGAGTTACTGTTTTGAATCCATTCACCCAATCTCTGTGTATGGTGGTAGCACTTTTAGCATAGCTAAGCACAGATCATTAAATCTGATTAGACTGTAAGCATCTCGCTTCAAAAATTACCAAAGAGTTTCAATATTTTTCCTATTTAAAACTTGACTCTTATGTAGTTACATTGTGTACCAAGACCGACAGAAAATGAAAGAGTAGGAATTTTCTAGGCCGATATGTCTAGGGACTATACTCTCATTCCGGCGTATTAATCAAGGTACTTTGCAGCCGTACCATGGGTGCAGCAGGCGCAGTGATATTACACAGTGCCTGAAAATAGTACCCAGAAACTCTGCAACAAGCGCTTCGTAATATGGTAAATGGTAAATGGACTGCATTTATATAGCGCTTTCAACAGACCACATGGCCATCCAAAGCGCTTTACAATTTGCCTCACATTCACCCATTCATTCGATTGAACCACCAACCTTCCGGTTTGTAGACAACCTACATGAACCACTGAGCCACTGCCGCCGTAATATCTCTGGCCCCTCCAAAGTGAACCGTACCATTCGATAGCATGCAGTGAAAAAGTGCCATAAGAGAGAGTGAACGTGCCTGGTATGATGCATTTGCAAGACTACTGAAAGAGAAACGACCGGTAAGGAGCCAGATTGTTTGCATGAATGTATTCGGCTCTCGAAGGATTTGAAAGCTCTCGTAGCCAAACATTCCATGATTGTTTTTGGTTGTTTCACAAAGATGGTTCCACCCAGGCTTGACTCTCTCTTAACTCACTCCATAGTTTGGTTCCTGCGGCCACCATTGTGGTGAGGCGGGAAGGAACACAGGGTTTGTAGGTGGGGCACAGGGAAAATGTAAGTTTCTGTTCATGCTCCTCTTGTTGCCTCTTTCCTTTCAAAAGGGCTATAGGTCAAGTCTCTTTTCAGGTTCCCTATTCAGGAAGTTGTTTTGTCAAAGTTGTACTAGTTGAGCCTGGCTTCCTTTCACAAGGTCTCCCCCCTGAGTTTAGAGCTCTTTCACTACATAGTATTTCATCTAGCAGGTTTGGGCTGCCTCCCCGGTGATTTCTAGGGCTTTACGTAGGTGGCCCCCCTGAGGCTCCTTTTTTATATGTTAGTCTGCCTCCCCTAATTTCAGG
The DNA here is from genome assembly GCF_003368295.1 of Carassius auratus. Classification (NCBI taxonomy): domain Eukaryota; kingdom Metazoa; phylum Chordata; class Actinopteri; order Cypriniformes; family Cyprinidae; genus Carassius; species Carassius auratus. The sequence continues at coordinate 18,957,786 of NC_039245.1, read as the reverse complement.
GTATTTTCAAGCAGGCAGTCCCCTGGAATCCCGCATGCTTTGGGCTGTCTCCCCTGTGTTAGGTTTTCAAGTATATGGCCCATTGCTTCTAGGAACATATCTGTTTGAGAACAGTTTTGTTCCCAGCTTGGCTGAATGGGTTGTCCTTCCTTAAATATATATAAAAAAATGTTGGTTGGGTTCCCCTTCTCTCTCAAGTTATTTTAGCTGTACAAGCGTCATTGGAGTCAGGGCTAATGACGTCATAGGCTGTATGGTCCATTGGATTTGGAGTGTTTTCACGTGGGCTGCAGACACTGGTCAATCTGATGACATTCCCCATAGTGTCCACTAGAGGACACAGTGTCTTGGTCCCTCTTCGGGAATCATAGTTACATGCGTAATCCAAGATGTTTGTCATGAACATTTTTGGAAAAAAATTATGTTTAATCAAAATATCAGAAGTGGACCTTTCTGTAAAAATGATAGAATTCCTACCAGCAACTTATGAACCAAGTCCCCGCCCTGTGTATATATACTTTTTTTTTAGTAATCCATTACATTCAGATGTTACATTTCATAACTTCCATTTCATTGCAACCTTAGCAATAAATCTGAGCTTTTCGACATTGGCATCGAAAAGATATGCACAATGTTTGATAGACTTACTCTGTTTTTACTTTTATCTTTAGATATTCTGATGTTAAGGAATAATAGTGTCTACCTTTCTTAAATGTAACTGGACAATAAGCACTGAAAATAGTCTGAAACCTTTGCTTCTGTTTTTTATGCACATTTATGTGTGCCACCTTGTAAGTTTGACAGTTAAACTTTTGAGATTGGTTATTTAATCTGTATCTCTTGGTTTTTATTGAATATAATGTATAACTTTTTTTTTTAATTATACTGCTTTCTTGAATTAATGCACCTAATAATTATTTGCATATATAAGTTGGTGCAGATCCAACTGTTTTTGACATTGCTTCAAATTCAGTACGTTTTCTAGCTAGTGAATCAAAATTGGTTGCTTGTAAAAATAGATAAATAGCCTGAAAAAAAAGAGGAAAATGACAATTAAAATGGGGAAAAACTGTTGCAGTACCATTTGACTGAGCATGCATGTAGGTTGAGGAAGTATAATAGCAGCGCTTCATGTTCAATACATGGTCAACATGAAGTTTTGAAAAAAAAATATATATATATATATATATATATATATATATATATATATATATTAATATTTTTCTTTTTTAATCTCCTTACTATTGTCCAAACATTTTTTTTATTGTCCAAGAGTTTTAAGTTGATTAAGGTGTTTTTGTTGATTTTCTTACCAGGCGAAATATGATTTTGTGAATGACTTGACCTGTTTGGATGCAGTGAGGGGAGAGGAAGAGATCAGTCGCTTTAAGAATGAATGTCTAGGTATGGCTGTGCTTCACCTCTCTTACACAGCACTGCAGAGCGACTCTTCTCTACAGGATGTGGCCAAGCAGACCAGGTGAGGACTTCAGCTTTCTTTATTGTTCTGAGAAAGATTTGAAACAAAGCTATTTAAAGAGCATATTAATTTAAAGATATGTTATTAAAGAATATTCTAATTTATAAAACAGCAGGTGGGTTGTATTTGAAGAGGTCCTATTTTTCAAAATTATTAACATCATTCTAGTTTGTTTGTTTTTTTTTCTTCTGAAAAAAATTAGTTTGTGACTTCTCCCACCCTTTCTCATTTGCTACAGTGCCTTGTTGAATTATAAGCAAATTTATAAGGGAATGCCTTCATTTTTCTGTTTATGCATTGAAATAGAGTGCTTTCCTGCAGTCATTCACAAGCTGGAAGTTTGCTGTGAAAAAATTTAGCTGCCCCATCATTTAAATCTGCTATAAACTATGAAGCTCATACTAAAATGATCTGGAACTTTGTTAAAAATAAGTCTTTGTTTACTTTAAAATAAAATGCAGAGCCCTAGATGCTACACATACCGACAGGCTTAGTTTCTGAACATTAAATGACATTTCACATTAAATGTATAAATGTGGACGGTCATGTGTCCAAAAATAATTCACAAGATGTTAGCAAGTTTCCATATTACAGAATGAGACATTTTTCCAGTGTAGTCAAGAAGTAGTCTTTTTTTCTAAGGAGGAAGTTAAAATACGCTTTCAGAGTACATTAAGCTCTTTTATATTGAAAGGGAAAATTATTTTTTTATGGTGTAAACCTGTTGTTGCCATTGCAGTATAGAACAGAGTTCCTTCAACCGTATTGACATGTTTGTGCTCCATCTTTCAGCTTTCTCCATTGTATCCCTCAATCCTTTTCCCGACACATTGCCCAGAACAACGTCCTGACGAGGTTCCGTATTCGGCGCGTGTTCGCAAACTTTGTAACCAGTTTCCAGCAGCACACGGTGGGCAAGGGACAGTTTGGGTCACAAGAAGTTATGTACAAGTATATATCCACGCTGGAGCGTCTGGCACCAAAATTTGGCACCGAGACCTTTCCTGTGTTCAGTCTTGACCTGAGATCTGATGAAGATGGCAGTGGGTCGTACCTCATTGCCTCCCGAACACAAACGCCCTCTGAGGAAACCGTGAACGGTGAACCTACACATGAGATCAGAGTGTCTGGATCAACTGGTATATGTTGGAGGAAGGCGTCAGCACAATGGGTAAGTTGATGCAGCAAGTTATTCAGCCTTCTTCTTCGCTAGTAGAACTCTACTCTTAAATTCTTCCCGCTTTCCAGGGGAATGACTATATTTATAATCAGAACAGAGAAGCACAGTCGCCTGATGAACAGGAAATGGACAACTGGAACACCTTCTGCGACTTCCCTGAGATCTCTCATATTGCCATTCAGGGCATAAACGTCTGCATCAGTCGCCAAGACAACATGTCAATGGTAAGCAGTCTGTATTTGGTTTTTATCCCATGTGTTTTTATTGTGACACATGCCCCACCTTCATATATTTGTGTTCCAGGACATGCGTTTGGGCTGCAGTCTTCAGGCTCGCTCTCTGGTTTCACTGCTGGATGGATATTTCCGCCTTACAACGGACGCGCATCATTATCTTTGTCACGAAGTGGCTCCACCCAGAGTGGTTCTCAGTGGGACCAATGACCTGCACGGTCCCATACTGTACGTCGGTCGCATCTCCACATGCAGCCATGTGGTCTTCCGCCATTTTTACTAATGTGTTCACTCTTTTTCTTTGTCTTAGGGATGAGTTTGTGCTCCAAAAACTAAAGAAAGAAGCAGAGGAGGGATCGTTCATTGTGCGTTGGAGTATTTTGGATTACGATCGCATAATCCTGGCATCTCTGAGTCGAACAAAGGTAATATTCTAGTTCGAGGTTTCAGAGTAAACTCTTGACGATGATTTGATTGGCTGAGTTTAAGAATTGTGAAATGATTGCGTGATATGTTAAGTATTATTAACAGTGCTTAATAATTAAGCTTGTGGATGTAAAAGGGATTTACTTGATAGACAGGCGAACATGCTTTGGCTTGACTTACAGCTAGGTGACAACTGTGAGTTTACAATTAATGGATTTCAGTGGAAGAGACACGACGGGGTCAAGCTTGTTTGTGAGAATCGTGTCCAATGCTTGACTCATCCCACATCTTTTGCACTACAGGCATGAGCAATATGAAATTGCATGGCATGTTGAGGAGACAAGCGAAAAAAAATCCCATAGAAGCCATAATATACATATATAAGATATACAATATAGATCTTTTGGTTAAAATGACAGGTTGCTCTCTGATGGTGTAGGCCAGACTACTCCAATCATTGAGTCTGCTTGAACTCCGCCCCTTTATTGCAATCCGACTACAAGCTGCCTTCGCCCTGCTTCGCTTGCAGCATCCTCATCTTAAAATCCAATCAACAATCAATGTATAGAACCAAGTCCAGGAACTGTTACCAAGTCTGTTTCACTCAGATTTGCGTCAAAGTACAGAAGAAAAGATCTGTCGCTACATGCGTCTCATTTCTGTCTGACTTTTGATTCTGACAGGATGGAGAGAATCCAACATACAAACAGTTCAGAATTACGCTGAAGGGCTCCAAGTTCAGACTGGAAGGATGGGATCAAGAATTCTCCAGCATAAAGGAGCTCACCAATAGCTTAAAGACCTTCGTGCTGAAGTCTGGAGAAGACAGCTTCACTTTGAAGAAGTGCTGCCTGCCCAGACCAGGAGGTGAGCGTGTATTTTCTGCTTAGCAGACCTCACAGTCAAACTTTCTGAGTCATCCTGGAGTACATCTCTGATTAGGAACAATTCCACAGAAGTACATGATTCTTATCATTTAGTGAGTCATCCTGTTAACGGGTTTTTATGGTTCTCTTGCAGAGCTATCAAACCTTCTCGTAATGAGAAAGGGTGCCAACAGCAGCATTAAAACCGTCTCTGAAACCCTAAACCTGAGCCAACTGCGCTTTCATCAAATTAAGGACAAAGAAATTACAAAGGTATGTAATTGTACACAATCATTCACCTTCTTATCATCATGAGTTCAGCACCAAAGCGTCGATAAAGGGCTTTTTTATGCATTCCACATGGGCAGATAGGTTTTAACTGATAAAATGAAAGCAGACAAGATGTCGTTTTTCATATTTCAAATGTGTTGGTACTTTTGACCTGAAAAACATTGCATTAAACATGTTTTTTTTTTTTTATATGAAACCTTATATTTTTTTCCTAAATACAGTAATTACATTTTGTGATTAATTATTAATTACTAATTTGCATATTTTTTGCTAGATTGGAAATAGCACAAAAACATATATTGTACAATAACACAAATTTCATATAACTTCAAAAGCTTTTTATTTATAAAGAATTTCATTTTATTTAAATGTTTTCCCCTTCACTGACGTCTTCAAGTACTTTATTACTGGCAATTTTTTTGTTTTGATGGAAATTCATGATGGAACAGTCATAAATAATAAAATGATAAAAAATCTAAAAACATGAAGAATGTGAAGTTAACGTGACAAAGAGAATAAAGTTAACTCTGGGGTCATGAAGTACCATAACTAAAGAACTACTTTTTGACCTTTGCTGGATGCAGGAGCAGCACTTGGGACGAGGCACCAGGACTAACATTTACGCGGGCTGGCTGAAGATTCACAGTTCACTCGAAGACGATGACGACGAGTCTAACAACAATCACCGCAATGTGAAAGGCATCCGGGTTGTCCTTAAAATTCTGGACCAGAGCCACAAGGATATAGCACTAGTAAGAGTCATCTGATAATGCATCGTAAACCACAGTGAAAGTGCAGATGAGATCTCACTGATTGTGTTTATTTCTAGGCATTCTTCGAGACTGCTAGTCTCATGAGTCAAGTGTCTCACTGTCATCTGGTCTTTGTGCATGGAGTTTCAGTTAAAGGATCTGAGAGTGAGTGCTGTGCCCTTTTAGACTTCCTCTTTAAAGGCCGCAAGTGTCGTCAAAGCTGTTTTTGCCATTTTTTTTTTTTAAAAGCTCAATCTGTTCTTTTTAACATCCGCCGAACACATTATGTATCTGTTGACTTTACTGTTGTTATGTGAACAGACATCATGGTGGAGGAGTTTGTGGAGTTCGGCCCATTAGATGTGCTCCTGCACCGAGAGAAGGCGCATGTCACTCCTCAGTGGAAGTTTACTGTGGCTAAACAGCTTGCCAGCGCTCTCTGCTATCTTGTGAGTTATTAATACTATATGGGATTTCTGAAAAAAAAAAAAAAATAGAACAGCTTACGTCAATAATTGTGAAAAAAAACTCTCTGATCCTTCCATATTATTATTAGTCTCTTTTTGAGTGAATCACACAAAAATACAAATTTCAAACTTTACCCCAAAATCTAAATATTGTGTAACATGGTTGATATTTACATCCAGTTCTCATCATTGTAATTAGACAAATATATTTGATATCATCGAATTAAAAAATGTTCATTAGCAAAGAAAACCATTTAAGAAATCTCTGTGATATTTCACCTGAAAATCAAAGGACCAATTATTATAAGAAATTGAATTTTATATTTAGGAACATTTATTTTATTATTATTGTAACATTATTGTCAAGCCCGATTATTATTACTTTTATGTGAAAAAAGTAATGCTACAGCGTGTAATTATTATTATTGCAATAATTTAATTTGCTCAAGGACATGATGCTTTTCATACTGTATTACTGTAATGAGATGAGTAATAAAGATTTAGACATTTAGATTAAATGTCATGAAATTCCACAAATGCACTATAAGGTTGACCATCCATAACCTTGTTCTTCACAGGAGACAAAGCGTCTGGTCCATGGAAATGTCTGTGGCAAAAATATTCTGGTGGTCCGGAAGGGTTTGGAGGAGGGGACATCACCTTTTGTGAAGCTCAGTGACCCCGGCGTCTCTCTGTCGGCTCTGTCTCGTGCAGGTAACCGAGAGCTATGTGGTTATTCACACGTCTTGTAGAGAAGAGTACATCCTGTACCCCTCCATCTGTGTTATTTCTTTAGTCACATCAGTCCGCTTGTCACTACTGTTTACTTCATCAGATTCTCTCATGGTTCACAGAACAGGAAGCTACGAACCAACCACTTCCTTATGGTGATGCACACTTCCTTTAGTCTAGTGTCAGGATGATCATATTTACAGCACTGAAGCAACTGCCCAGAATGTATAGTGACAGAAACCCTAATTATTAAACAGCACGCTGTTTGTGTTTCAGACTTGAATGTTGCCTCAAATCATGTGGCTATTTTAGGAGAGGTGTTGTTACTTTTTAAGTGAAAATCCAAGTCCAGAAACCACATAGAAGCCCCAAGCAAATGCATAGCAATGCACTAATAACACTCAGAACACCCATTTACTTTTGTTTCATGTGTGTTTTACATGAAGAGCGTGTGGAGCGCATCCCGTGGATCGCTCCGGAGTGTATCGCCGACGGGGCCCGCATAAGAAGCGCTGCGGACCAGTGGAGCTTTGGAGCGACTCTGCTGGAAATCTGCAACAACGGAGATCTTCCAATCAGCGGCAGCACACTCCCCGAGGTATGGCTTCCTCCAGCTGTGTACCTGACAGCACACACTCGCACCGCTTTCTTATAAACTCTCCTCCGTCTACAGAAAGAGCGATTCTATGAGACGCAGAGTCGTCTGGCGGTGCCGTCTTCTCAAGAGCTGGCGAGCTTCATCAGCATGTGTCTGACATATGACCCCGCTGCACGGCCGTCCTTCCGGACCATTCTGAGAGAGCTAACGGAGATTCAGATTAAAAGTGAGGTTTTGAACGCAGTGGAATCGTGCACATGCTTGGCTTTCCTGTTGTTTTTTTGGTGGTGCAATTATGGTGTCGGATGTTAGATGAAACAAAAGAACATATTTTGGATGTGTTTATTTTTTTGTCCATTGAAAGTTAATGGGGCCTAATGTTGTTCATAATGGCTTCTTTTGCGTTTCACTTTTGTTTGTGACTTCAGAAATGTATATGTTATTGTCTTCTTCAATAAGATCCAGACATTTCATCCGAATGCGAGTCACTCCCAGACAGAGACCCCAGCATCTTTTACAAGCGTTACCTGAAGAAGATCAGGGATCTGGGAGAGGTCTGTGTACGGTTTCTGCTCAATACATTGTTCAGGTCTTACAGTCATATTTCAGTTTCATATGATACCCTGTGACTTGCTTTCAGGGACATTTTGGAAAGGTGATGCTGTACGTCTACGACCCTGCCAATGACGGAACAGGAGAATATGTGGCGGTGAAGGCGTTGAAACAAGAGAGTGGAAGTAACCTCCATGATTCCTGGCTGAAGGAGATCGAGATACTAAAATCACTTTACCACAGCAATATCGTCAAATACAAGGGGTGCTGTACTGAAATGGGTGAGCAAAGCCACTAGCTTAAACCCATCTTGAAATAAAGTTTTGACACTTTTTTTCATGTTTAGTAGTAGACATGTGCTGGTATTCGGTAATGCGGTAAATCACGGTAATTAATATGCACGATATTTTTATCGTAGGCACTTCTAAATACCGTGAATAATTATGTAATACAAATTTGGAATGCATTTTAAGAATACTATTCCGATCAACTGATCAAAATGCACAACATCGCTGTATGCTGCTTGAAAAACTCATACGCGCTCTGATGTAAACAAGCATGCATAAGAGAAACATGGGGGAACAGGAGAGATGTGCTAAATGAAAGCAAATTCACTCTCTGACAGCAGATGGCGCTAAACTGGAAAAAAAATAGCAGCCTTTACTCTGGAAACCCCATAAATGAGCAGCTGCACTACTTATGTAAAACGTATTTAAATAGCCATTCAAATTTGTGGATTTGCAATAGGGTTCATCACAGCCAGGCAATTAAATATTTAGATTTGGACTACAACATGGTTATTTAACCTGTTATACTGTATTATGACCCCTTTTTAAACTAAATTCAAATACCGTGATAATACCGTATACTGTGATAAAAGCATGAGCAATCAATTGCAACAGGAATATTTGATACCGGCATATTCCTATTTAGTAGCTTTTCAAGTGTACAGATTGTAACAGATAACACGTCTCAGATTCTAGGAAAATGGAACCAAATTTAATTGTTAAAAATGCATTTATATATATATAATATTTCATCTACTCATGCAAACTGTGACAGCCACACTCAAGGAGTACTATATGTGGTATTTTGTTTTAGGTGGACAGGTAGTTCAGTTAATCATGGAGTATCTTCCACTGGGAAGCCTCAGAGAGTACATCCCAAAACACCGGTTGGGAATCGCACAGAGTCTCCTGTTTGCGCAGCAGATCTGTATGGTGAGGAAGTCATACCCTTCAAAGTCATTCTGAAGCTACTAAAGAGAAACTAATCGTCCTTACTCTGCTATCCAATCTGTACTTCCGCACCCACAGGGGATGGACTATCTGCACTCCAAGCGGTACATCCACCGGGATTTGGCTGCACGAAATGTGTTGGTGGAGAATGAAGGTGTGGTTAAGATCGGTGACTTTGGCTTGACAAAGTACATTCCCGAAGGGGAGATCTACTATCGGGTTCGTGAGGACGGAGACAGCCCTGTGTTCTGGTAAGCTGTAATAGCTGGAGCCTTGGGGACTTGGGTAATGATCTCTAATGTTGATAACATCCTGGAGAATGCTTTTGTCAATACAGCATGATCTTCTAATGGATTAATGGACATCATTACACATAATTTGCTGCCACTCAGTGAAAGCATAAGTATGTTTGTTATTGATCGACACAATTATTGAATTCCACAGAAACTAAAATAATTGAATAAGAAAAAACCTTTGGCAACCTTACATTTATCTCTGCACTTGTTTATCTTTTTAATTATTAAATTCATCGCTGGATTTACACAAACAGCAGTTATTCTGAATTATTATTATTATTATTTTTTTAGGTATGCCATAGAGTGCCTGAAGGAGAGCAAGTTTTCCTTTGCTTCTGATGTTTGGTCCTTTGCTGTGACCCTCTATGAGATTTTGACCAACTGCAACCATCGTCAAAGCCCCCCTTCGGTATGTCTCGCTTTATGACATTTTTGCATTTTACATCTTTACATTTAACATTTTTGTTCTAATGTTTATATAAAAAGTACACTTTGTAATGTTCCAACTTTACACACAAAGAAATAATTGGCACATTTGCTAAATATACAAGAAGGACTTATGGCTCACAGCGAACAAGTGTGTTGCTGTCTCTGTAAACCTGCAGTAATCAATAAAATGACCAAATATTTCCATTTTATTGACATGTACAATATATGAAATACAAATGACAAATGGTCGACAAAAAGCTCTGGTGTGATGAAATGTAATTTTAGTTAATATTTAGTCATTTTTTTATATTTTTAGTTCAAGTTTTAGTCATTTAGTTGTGCTTTGTAATTGTTTATTTCAGTTTTAGTTTATTTATTTTTTTTGCATCAAGTTAAACTAAGTGAAACTGATTCCCTTGAAAACTAGCTGAAATGCAATACGTTTCAGGGGTTATACATATTTTATTTCAGTAAATATTTTGTTTGTTTTTTCAAGTAATTTTTTTTTTAATGGTTTTAGTTCTAGTATCTTTTAAATTGATGGAAGACTTTGTTTTGCATAGAAATTCTTTGAGATGATGGGATTGGTCCAAGGTCAGATGACTGTGGTTAAACTTATTACCCTCCTGGAGAAAAAAGAGAGACTGCCTTGCCCTCGAGACTGCCCTCGTGAGGTAACGTGAAACTAAGCAGCACAAATATTCATAAATGCAAAAAAATACAGCAAAAGTATTCTTGCATATTTATTTGTTCGACCCACGAATCCTCTTTACAGGTTTATTTACTGATGGAGCAATGCTGGGATGTCAGCCCTGGGCAGCGTCCATCGTTCAGTTCCCTGGCTGAGTCTCTGAAGGAGATCAGGCAAATGTACAAACCGCAACCATCTCTGCAGCTCGCTCAGCTCAACCATCGCTGACCTGCTCTGTCCTCTCTCTCTGTGCTGTTCTCACAGCCTGTAACCACAGCACTTCACTGTGAGCCTGACCACACTTAGCTCATTTGGCTGTATCTTCAGAAAAGAGGATGTTTTTTTTTTTTCAAATATTCAGATGAGGGAACCTACATACTGTACCTCTTTTTCTACTAAAACTGTGCCGGTGTCTGTGCTAGACTCTGAGCTTGGTTCTACAAACCTCTCTTCGAGCTCGCCGCTTTCAGTCACTTGTGATTAATAACTCGGCTAACTGTTACTCTATAGCCACCAGCTCCAGCATCAGCACAGTTCTTCTGTCAGTGGAAAAAAAAGGTAACTGTGACCTTATGTGCTCTTTAAAGCAATCGTATGAAAGTTTTTACCTTGAACTATCAGTTCCAAAATCCAAGACTTATAAGAAGGCGAATGGCGTTTGGTTTTTTACCGTAGTCCACTGCAAATGTCTGTTCTGGGAGTATGTAAGTTTGGTGAGCGGGTACAAAATCCCTCCAAAGGAGTGAAATGCTTTACTGCAGCAACGGACGCACGTATACAGCGATCCACTGTAAAAGCTACAGTGATTTCCTGAAATTAACTGTAGGGGGCTTTAAAGTCGCAAAAATTCACAAAACAACAAACAGTTGCTTTAAGTCAAGTGTCTTGCTGTTAAAACCATAATAACCAAAGAATGCATGGTTGTGGACATTATTCATTCTTTATTTCATTCCCACTGTAACATATTATTCTGTAAATACTGTCATGTGTTTAGTTGCTTTCCAGCTTACTTCCTCTTTCCCCAGTCCTGCTGTTTTACATTATATATTGGGAGTAAGCGAAGACTGTGACTGGCTGTTATTCTGAAGACCTTTATAATATGAATTTCCTTTTTTTACAGTATGATACAAATGGCGCTTTGAATGTTTTTATTTTTTATTTATATTTTGTCTCTTTGAAAAATGTGCAATTCTTCCTGTTTGATGGCCTTGTGTACATCTTCTTGTGTGAAATGCTATAGTCTTAATGTCCCACTGAATGTATCTATAAAAACTCTTTTAATAAATGTAATTATTCAAAGCGTATATCAAGATACTATCTTTTGAGGGGCATTTCATTATTTAGAAGTGTGTATATATGTATATATATTATTATTATTATTGTTATTTTTTTTTCATTCAGAAATAGTCAAAGTCAGCATGAAATGAAGATTTTGAAGTGTATTTTGTAAATTTGTTATTGATCTTAAGGTGAGGATTTCAATATCAGAACTGATGGTCCAATGAAATGAAAGACTTCACTCTGCAACACCCTAGCAACCACCCCGGGTACCCTAGCAACCACATAGCAACACCCTAGCAACCACCCCGGGTTACCTAGCAACCACATAGCAACACCCTAGCAACCATCCAGGGTACCCTAGCAACCACATAGCAATGCCCTAGCAAACATCCCGGGTACCCTAGCAACCGCATAGCAGCACCTTAGCAACCACTCAGGGTACCATAGCAACCACATAGCAACAAAAAGTATGCTGGACTTCAATTATTTGGTTTACTAAAAAAAAATGTTCCCTCCACAATCAACTGCAAGCACAAAACCCAATCAGTTCCAAAACTGCATTTCCCCCCTCAATAAATCTGATACTTTCAGATGTGTCTATACAGAATAAAAGATCTGTCACTACTTCCATTTCATCACAACTTTGATGGCACACACATGTAAGACCTGGAACCTTGGGCCAGCTCTGCAAAACTATTTTTAAAGAACAGAATGTTACATTTTCACAACAAAACCATTGTGAACCCCTTTTGTTAGTACCTATGAGGCCCACTGACTGCTTTTGTGTTGATCTGGCAACCGGTCCCCATTTGCCTTTAAAAAAGGATTTAAAAAAAATAATGTGCTATATAAATCTGGGTATTGAGATAAAACAAACTCTCTACAAAAGTCCAAAGCAAGGATGTCTATATTGTAAACTAAAGGTTAGGACAAAGTGATATCTGGCAACCTATATACTGAACAACATGTTATTGGATATTTTACTTTTTCTTTGTTTTTATATGCAAATAGTAAAATAAGAAACAACAGAGCATAAAAACAATGAAAAAAAAAAATATTTAAAAACTTTTAAATTTGATGGAATCTGGCAATCCACCTGCCTTGTGTTCAAATGTCAGACGTGATTCGTTAGCTCCGCCCCTTAAGCCTGAAAGAAAAATGCATTTCCCCTCGACCAATCAGCGAGCGAGTTTCTCGCATGTGTGTATTGTTTAAACTGGCCAAAGCAAACGTGTGGCGTGAGCACACAAACTTCCACACGGAGACATGGCGGCCGCGATAACCGTTAGCTCAGCTGCCAGAGACGAGAAATCGTTCACTGGTGCCAATTGTGCCCCGAATCCACTCTATAAATGTTACGATCAAGCAGCCGAACTCGAAAACTTGGGGTTTGATAGGGGCGAACAGGTTGAAGCGGACACCGGCGATGAAGGCTCACCGACGGCCAGTGACTGTTCGCGACGGCTCGATGATGAACTGACGGCCCTTAGTCCAGAAGAGATTGCTAGTCGTTTGGAAAGAACAAGAAGGGAGTTTTATAATCGGCGAAAAATAATTATCAAGAACCTCCCAGCCGATATCAGCAATCAGGTTTGTGCATCAAACAGTTGATCTTTGGTCGAGCATCCCAAACACCGACGGGCAGATCGAGTCACAGATTTCAGTGATCGCTGACCCAGTAGTTAATACACAGGAGTTTTACAGCGTTGTGGTGTAGAAAATTGAATCTGCTGTGAGAATCTGAAGGTGAACGATCAATGTTATGACCACACGGAGCCTCGTGTCAACGCAGCCATTAAAAAGTCACGGTAACGGATTTTTGACCGTTCATTTAATCAAGCTGAATCCCCGGATGCTTATCCTGCCAAATCATAGCTTTGTGACGTTACAGATTAGTGTTATATGTTAGCTGCTTCGTTTCACTTTTTGATTATTCAATTAACTCAAGTATCGAAATTCTTCCGAAAGTTTGACGTTTGCAAATGAAAATGTTGCCTTTTTCCAGTAAGTTGCTTGTCACGAATGTTTATCTGCCTGTTAAACAGCATCTGGCCACCACTTATTCTGTAAAACCAGTTACTATTAATTTGTTTCAGCTTTTTTTTTCACATTTAATAGTAAGTAATTCAGTAGTGACTGGTGTATTTCAGTTCACTAATATTTATTCATTAGATACTACTAGAGCTGCTACATTCAGGAATAGCACGTGCTCAATTACATACTAGTATTTTGTTTTCCCCCATCCCAACAGTTTCTAGTGAAGATTTCATTGCTACTTGTAACAAATAGCAAATTAAATCCTTCCCATGTGTACATAATGTCAAAGCTCATTGTATGCCAAACATTTTATTGAATTGTAATGTTTCTTCTAGAATTTTCTATTTATTGTTGATACTCATGAACATTTTGGGTCAAGTTTATCCAGTTTTAAAATCATAAAAACTGGTTTTAATTTTTAATGTAAACCAACTCGAGAATGGTTTTCACCATGAAAATGGCTGAAGAAGCTGGCATGCTGTCAAAAAAACAAAAATGTTTGACTTTTCTTTACTAATTTCTAAGAGGATCTTTTGTTCAGACCTCAGCTATTTCATTCCAGTCAGGGCTGGTGCTGTTTTTATTAGTAACTATTCATAGGTTGCTAGTTCAGCTTACCTAGTGCTTTTCATTAAATTACTAGTACCCATTTATAAGACACTAGTGATGACAATTGGTCATCTAAATTCTCAAACTGTTATATTATGGAAATGAGCAAGTTTATAAGGGTAGAGTGGTTCTTGTTCTTTGTGGATCAGGTTCTCTAAGGAAAATGCTTGATTCATGGGGAAAACTGCGTTGTGTGTGAGCGACTCTAGTATTGTTCCAGATTGGAATGGGAGCCGTGAGGATGACAAAGGACAGAAGGCACTGAAACAAAACGTTTAGCTTTCACTGACACTAAAAGAAAGTGCTGGTTCATGCTATGGTAACGTGTAGGAAGCCTGGAAGCAAAGGTGGAGGGTTTTTTTTTTTTTCCCCTTGTTGCTGTCAAAATACTTGTGTTAATCACACAATCATAATAACTGAAATATCAATTTATTTGTGACACTTTAAAATGAGAGTCGTGGGAATAGAAGGTGCAAATATGACGGGACAGAGATGATAGCTGAGCTTTGAATATGTTGAATGACTTCATTGTTCATACAAAATAACCTTTTAAAAATTTTTTTTTTTTTCTTCTTCTTTAGGAGGTGCACGAGCTGTTAAGTAGCTATGATTTGAAGTACTGCTTTGTGGACAAATACAAAGGGACAGGTGTGTATGAATCAGTTATTATAATTTATTTAATGGAGATATTGGCAGCTTTTTACATCAGCCTGAGCCAATTAAGTCTTATTTAGCATTGACAACTCAGATAATCAGTTTTCAAAGTAACACACACCTCTTTGTGTGTGTGTGTGAACCTGAACCATACATATTATAAGCTAGATATACTGCCTTTGTGCAAACATTTAATTTCTATTTTATTTTTTACTTATTTCAATCTTGGGTGTGCTTTGTGCCATTTATTTTTGATTTAAACTTAAATAATCCTAGGAAAAAAAGTATCTAACTTTTCACAAACTGTTTTTAATATTGATGATGTTTCTTGATTTTTGAAGGGTCATGTGAAACTGAAGACTAATTTTTAAATTTTATCTTTGAAATCACATGCATAACTAATTGAAAAAATACAACAATAGAATATCTTCTAAATGGTGATGATTTTAAAATATTATAAAAGCATAAATGACTTCTTTTCAACCACAAATTTTTAAATGGTAATATATTGTATATTGATTTTTATTTTTCTCCCTTTATGGTGGCTGTAACTAATTCAATTTCTGTTTTTCCTACTCCAGCCTTTGTGACTCTACTGAACGGTGAACAGGCCCAGTTTGCGATAAAGGAGTTTCATCAGTATGTTCTCCGTGATCGTGAGATCTCTGTGCAGCTGCAGCCGACAGACGCTCTGCTGTGCATCGCCAACCTTCCCAGGGCTTTTACCCAGCAGCAGTTTGAGGAGCTCGTCCGCCCCTTCGGAAACATTGAGCGCTGCTTCCTGGTGCACAGCTCCACCACAGGCCACTCGAAGGGCTATGGCTTCGTGGAGTACATGAAGAAGGACTCTGCAGCCAGGGCGAAGTCCGAGCTGCTGGGGAAGCAGCTTGGGTCACGAATGCTGTACGTACACTGGACAGAGGTTGGCTCGCTTACATTTCCCATGCTACACTCGCTCTGCCTCTGTGTGGACCGACTACCTCAAAACATCCTCAGCGCTCAGGATCTCTGCAGTGTGCTGATTGACACGCACACTCCCACATTCTGCCAGGTTGGTATGAGGTCTCGACTCACCTGACATGAGTCAAGTGAGGAAGTAAGTGTTTGGTCATGCAGTATGTTTTTTTTGTGTGTGTGTGTGTGTGTGTAAACATGCATTAAATGGCCATGTTTGCCCAAAACACTTGCGTCTTTTGGCATCTTGCAAGTTATTGCCATTTTTCTTACATTGCGGTCAAGCTAACAAGTTAACAACTTAAAGAAAAAAGGGGTTAATAAAACATTTGTAGATTTTGCTTCCTTAATGCCCCCTAGATCAGTATCTCATTTCCCTGAACAGGAAATTAAACTAGCAAACTCAGTGCTCAGTGTTATTATTTTCAATGGGAGCACCGCATTTTTCAAAGTGCCAGGAGCGTGACGTGGCGCTCCGCTTTTTTTCCCCTCTCTCTGTGCTGAGAGTTGAAGAACAATTTTATTTAGTCAAATAAAACTCTTTCATTCAGATTTGTCACAATAGGGAGGAAAAGACCATCACAATTTGTTTCAAGCCAGCTTTAAAATATGGCTGAAAATAACCTGAAACCACATTCACAATCCATCTAATTAAAATGTGATTTATTAAAAAAAAAAAAAAAAAATTCATTTTAATTTCAAGTTAAACTCATTTTAGTAGGAAATTATAAAGGGTAGAGGTGATTTATGAGGTTCCTTACCACATAAATATAATTATATATAGATATTTAAATTTTAAATTTTTTTTCCTTGGAACAAACTGGTTTTCAGGGGGCATACTTTTCTTCTTATATGACTTGTGTACAATAAGACATTGATATTGAGGAAGTAAATGGGGGTCAATTTTGATTTCATGTCATTTGTATGTACTCTGAGGCAGATGGCAAGATATTGTAATAAACATGCAACTTAATTGTTTCTCCAGTGCTGGAGTTTTAATTTGAGGTTTAATTGTGGCTGTCTCTTCATATGCTCCGTAACGCTTATTTACTTAATTATCTGGTGGAACATTATCTACCTTGTGTAATATTAGCATGATGAAATCTAGGGTGCTTGCGTATATACCGCTAATGAAAAACTGGCAGAAATATTGAGTTAATATTCATGCTGAACCAGAAGGTAGGAGCTATCGCTAGTATTTTGTGAATGGAGCAAAGCATCATTTTAAGTCAAATTTACTAAAGGCCCATTCATGCCAAGAATGATAACTATATTTAGCATCCTCACTAACAGATCTTATCATTCTGTTTGTAATGTTATGCTTTGTCATTTGCATTTTGCATTTAAATATGAGCTCTTTTAAAAGTTAGGTTGATTCTGATTGGCTGTCAATGTTTTAATCTGCTTAAAGTAAACCTTTATGAGAGTGGAAAATTTAATTATTTCCCCTATATTGTTCCTTTTTGTTGGAAAACATTTACCCATATTGTGCCAATATAAAAATATTACTGCTGTGTCGTAATCATTTTTTCAGAATGGAACGATTATAACTTTCTAGTTATAGTTATCCTTTGTGAGAATGGAGTCTTTAATCAATTAAAGGGATACTCCACACCAAAATGAAAATTGTCATTAATCACTTACCCCCATGTAATTCCAAACCTATAAAAGCTTTGTTCGTCTTCAGAGCACAATTTAAGATATTTTGGATGAAATGTGAGGCTTGTGACTGTCCCATTGACTGCCAAGGAAATAACAGTGCCCGTATTCATAAAGATTCTAAGAATCCTCTCAGAAAACTCTTAATTGAGCTTAAAAACTTTTACGTAGGAGTCTTAGCTTAAGAGTGATTCGGGACCAATCTGAGAGCAACTCTGAGTAAGGAAAAGACAAAAACTTTCATCTTAGTGAGGAGGCGGGGTTGACCCTGTTGCTATGTATGACACAATCTTTTGAAGACTGTGATTGGTTCGTTGTCCAGGTTCCAAGAAGGAAAAAAAAAAGTGATTTTTAAGTATAGGGTCTATTCTATTCTAATTCTTACTTTGAATTTACATGCGTAATTTTCATTTGCTTCTCTCTTTCACACACACATTATATGTGGGTTTATATAAATCCTTTTTTATTTACCATGCTTTTAATGTCCTATAAGGTATTTGATTGGCCTAGAATGATAAAATTGTTCCACTCTTTCTAATTACAGTGATTGCTGTCCTATTTAAGTGGCGGTTTGAATGTTGAATGTTGGTTTTAATGTATCAAACATGGAATCAAAACCAAGAAGGGCGAGAAAGCCAAACTGGACAGAGGAACAGTGTTTACTGTTAGCCCAGTTAGTGGATGAACACAAGGCCATTCTTAAAGGAAAATTCTGGCCAGGTGTCACAGCAAGGGACAAGAAGCAGACATTAGAGCGTATAGCACAAACTATTAACGGTTCATTCCCCTGCTTACCTATCACCTGCTATATTCTTAAATGCAGTTTTTTTTTTTTTTTTTGAGCCTGCAAGGTGGGAATGTCCAGTGGAAACGAAATGAACTGTAACACAATAAGATGTTCTGAAAGTGCTGTAATTGTTCGTGTGATCACTCTGCTTACAGAAGGTTGTGACAGACCCAAATCATCATATTGCATTGTTGCATTTTCCCATTTGCCAAATATCGTAATGAAGTGATTAATTTCTGGCGCTATGGCATTTCTGCGCTGTGTCGGAAATGTTAGCACGTCTCTAATAAGATCAGTCACAAACATGATCCCCGCACGATCTAATCTATAGTGTCTTAACTCAGTCATCCATCGTCTGATACACATTTCTTCTTCCTCTTCGTCTTTCTGCCATTTTCTCCTCTGCTAAAGAAACTCTTAAGCCTCTAAAAAGTCCTCGTCTGTGATCCTAACAAGTTTGACCTTAAGACCTCTTTTAAGGGTTTTGCTTTCAGAATTACTTTTTTTAGGTTTTTAATATTAAGATTAAACGCCCACATTTCTTAGAATTTTCTTAGAATTTTGTCACTAGGAGCTACTTTTGCATTAAGATTCTTTATGAATACGGGCCCTGAACTTTCTTCTAAACCTTTTAAATTTCACAGATTTTTCAGGGACTTGTTAACATGACAAAGTGTCATGTCTTTTGCTTTGTGCATTTGTTGGTTTTTATGTACAGCCCTATAAAATTGAATTTCCTTTTTGCACTTTCATTTCATGCTCCACTCTTTCACCTTTGACCTGCTTTCCATGGGCCAGTGCTGAGTGCTCCGTGGCAGAGTGCATGGGTTTCTATAGAGACCACCACCTGACTGGGCCAGGTGCTGTCAGTCAGCAGGTCATTCTGGAACGAGAGCGAGCTGCTGCCTTTATCATGTGTTCAACGTTGATCACGTACGGCCTGCAAGGCATTGTTGGGAATGACACTTTTCGTCATGTTACCCATTGTCATAGAATTGGCAAAGGCTTTGGAAGCTATTTCTCATTAAATCCGTTGTGCTTCCAGTTCAGTTTCCTCATGTTTTAGTCAAGCATTGAATTGGCCTCATGTGGATGAGACTCCAGTCATGCGTAAAATGGGCAAATGTTTAATGAATTTTTCCAAGAATATCTAATCAAGGCCGTAGTGACTCACTGTGTTTGCTTGTTGAACACCATTCAAAGCAGAGAAGCCCAGGAGCTGCATTCGTCTTAATGGATCTGTCAGGAAAGGTTGTCTTCCTTTGTACAAGTATGCATGTGTTCTGCATAGACTCGCATAGCACTGGGCTTTGGTTTTGACACAGTGGTTGCGATGCATTTCAGCAAGGTACTGTGATTGTCATGGTGCTGCTTTTCTCCCCTCCCCCATCTCCTTACTTTCTCATTTGATTTTTATCCCATTAACTTAACTTCAGGTTAATGCCACATGTGGCGTTCATTATGAGCCACATGATTGTTTGAGCAGAAAATTTTATCACGCTAGATGTTGGTGTTTTTTTTTTTTTTTTTTTTTTTAATGAAAATGTTTTGGGGTTTTAACTTATTTGGAAAAGGTGTATTTGTATATGTTTCTTATGAAATTGCAAAAATTCACCAAAAAAAAAAAAACGGTTGCTTCAAGGTGCTTTCCCGTCCTCCCCCAGAAAACATTAAAAAAGAAAGCTCTCCACTCATATCAGTGGCCTAATCACAGCTCTTTGACATTTAAAGGGCTAGTTCCCCTGAATTTGCCAAACTGTCATTTATTTGCCTTCATGCCATTCTAAACCTATGACTTTTTTTTCTGTGGACATAAGAGATTCTGTAGAATGTTGGTAACCAAACACCAGTTTTTGTTCCCATTTGCTTCCAATATCTTGACAAAAAATGCTTGTCAAAATATTTTTTTTCCACCGAAAAATTAGTCATGTTTGAAACCAGTAAACTGAATCCTTTTAAGTCAGTTGGCTCATGGGAATGTCCTGGTCAATTTTTTTTCTTTTTTCTCCATAGCTTGCTCAGGGTCAGGATTGTAATTTTCGACGGTTTGCAGTGCTGGAGTTCTCCACACCTGAGATGGCTGAGGATGTGCAGCGGCTGATGGATGGCAGAGCTTTGGGTGGCTCTCGTATACGTGTGTCCTTCTGTGCCCCAGGACCACCAGGAAGAAGCATGCTGGCTGCTCTCATTGCCGCCCAGACCACGGTAGACCCCCACACTCCACTACTTTGTGGAAAACTGTCACGAATGGGTTGATTCATTCTAAAAACAACACAAAAAAAAGAACATGAACCATGCAATCGGATATGATGTTCTTTTGTAAATGTTTTTGCTCTTTTTCTGTAGCTGCTGTTTGAATAACAGAGGACATTTAGATTAGCATTATCATTAGTAACTTTCCTTAAAATAAAATGGTAGTGTGATTGTGATTTTAATTTTTTTTTTTTTTTTTTTTTTAAGGTGTCCTTGTTGCTCATGCTACATTTACTTAACTATTATAAAAAAAATACTCCGAACCCTAACCATATACTAAGTACATGTAGTTAATATTACTCTGTACTTAAATTTATAATGGGGACTTTAACAGGGTTTCCGCGGGGTTGTAAAAGGTAGTAAAATGTAGTAAATTAAATTATGCCAAATTAAGGCCAGTAAAAAGTAGTAAACGTCATCTGACGAGGTAGTACATTTTCGAAGACCCATCTAACTGGGTCTATATCATGGGTGTCCAAACCGCGGCCCGCAGTCCAGTTTTTATTGGCCCGCAGCCAGGGTCCGAAATTAACAAGCGCCAAATACGGTTATTTTCTGCCAGTTTCGGCGTCTGGTCTCTTTTTTTGCGTGAGCCGTGAGCGATCCGCGTCAATTCCGGAAGGAAGTCAGACCAAGAAACACGAGACAATCCGGTCAATTGTCAAAATATAAGCAATTTTCAAATTAGAATACCGCGAGTAACAAATGCGATCACAGGTGTGAACAGGCATTATTATTTGTGGTGTTGCTTGTATTTAGAATGTTCTTAATAATATGATAATATATATTTTTTGAAAGTATAGTTTTTCCATAAACCTAGCATATACAACTATACCGAAACCGTGACTCTACAACCGTGAAACAAACCAAACTGTGAAAAAGTTGAACTGTTCCACCCTAATATTTAAATAATCATTTGGCAGACGGAAGCTTTCATTCAAAGCGACTTACAATAGATGAAATCAATTTAAAATAAATATATATTACAAATGTATATAATGATGTTTTAAAAGAGCATCTTAATGACAAACTAGCACACTGTTTTACATATGAAGATACAGTATTTTTTTTTAGTGCCAAAATTGACCAGAAACTGATTTTCTATTTCTAGCCTACCATATATAGCCTAGTGTACAATGCTTATTTATTTTGAAGTTGACGAAGGAAGTGCTCCTGTTTTGAACAAGAGAGGGTGGACAGTTCAGCTTTTGAGTCAGAGCAGGAACCTTCAGATAAAGTTTAAGCTATAAGCAAAACTAAACATGCTGGCTATACTCTTAGAAATATATGTGCTTTATGATTTATAAGGTCATCAGTAGTAGAACTGTGATCATTGGGGCATACAATTGATCTGTGAGGCGAGTAGCCTAGGCTACCTATACGCTGAGTTTCGGTTCGTGTCTGAACGTGTTGTGATTTATACAAAATAATGAAACATGGGTTAAAATTAAGATAAATTAATACAAAATGAAATTCGTTTCAAAGAGAGGCTTTGTGTTTTCTGTTTGATGTTTTCTCTCTTATCTCTCTCTCTCTCTGTGTGTGTGTTGGACAGTGCTTGGCTTGTGTCCAGTTTTGAAGTTATTTGTTTATTAATGAAATACTGTTATTATAGTGTACAATTGCACTTTATTATTACACATTGTGTAGCTGTTCATTCTAAAGGTCCAGTCTGTCTTCTAAGTTTTATGTAATTGTTACTCTTTGACATATTGAGTAAATCCTATGGACCAAGGCCTGTTGTGATATCCTGATTAATCCAAGTCCTATGGTAGAGTTCCCTCTTACTTGGCTGTAGCTCATTTACTTGCCCTAACACACATGCACACTCACATACACCTACAGAATCTCTCCTGACTTTCTCTTTCTCGCTCTCTCTGGTTCTCTATCTCTCCCTCCCAGTGTTGAAATTAAGTTATAATTGCCTCATTAAATTGTGATCAAATGTTATGAATTAATTTTGGAAGGATATTTCATGTCTTTACTTGTCACTTTACTTAACACTGCTACAGTTGAAGTTTGAAGCCGTGCTGGTAGTAAAAATATTCTGATGGTAGTAAAATAGGTGGTAAAAAGGTAGTAAATTCACTTTAAGAATCTCTGTATAAACCCTGTTTAAGCAACAGCTGCGAATGGAACGGCTACAGCGACCGGAAGTTTGCTGTCACATCGCTGTAGCCAAGAACGTAAAAATCACTAAGCAACGGTGAACAGGACAGTGCAACGCGGCATTAATTAATTTGAGATACAAAAAAAATGTAATTTAAAAAAGAGAGAAGGATTGCTTTTGGTGTTAGATGACAATATTTTGTCAGAATGAATTTCTAATATTGTATGATGTAAATAAGTCTAAAAACCTAGATTTACCATGTAAGCAATACTTCCCTTTTAACCTTGATTACATGGAGGAAGACAAATGCTTAAATGAATTTCGTGTCAGAAAATGTGACCTACCAATTCTGGTAGATGTTCTCGGGATTCCCAATGAGATCGTTTGTGATCAGATAATCATAAACTGATGCAAATTACAGTGTCATATGTCATAAAACATAACATTTATTTACCTAACCTCTCACGTTGTACCGACTCCGGCAAATCAGCTGTTCTCTCGTAGTAGACCGTTAAAGTAGAACGACACAAAGTAGCAGTTAATCATGGGGAAGTTGTGGCCTAATGGTTAGAGGGTTGGACTCCCAATCGAAGGGTTGTGGGTTCTAGTCTCGGGCCGGACGGAATTGTGGGTGGGGGAGTGCATGTACAGTTCTCTCTCCACCTTCAATACCACGACTTAGGTGCCCTTGAGCAAGGCATCGAACCCCAACTGCTCCCCGGGCGCCGCAGCATAAATGGCTGCCCACTGCTCCGGGTGTGTGCTCACAGTGTGTGTGTGTGTGTGCTCACTGCTCTGTGTGTGTGCATTTCGGATGGGTTAAATGCAGAGCACAAATTCTGAGTATGGGTCACCATACTTGGCTGAATGTCACTTCACTTTTTCACTTAAATTCGCGCATGCGCAATACAACGCCAGAATGGTGTTGCTGTTCCACCAGAGGCTGTTGCTTAAAGTCCCTAATTACACTGCAACAAGGAAACTGTAAAATAAAGTGTAACCCAGTTTTGTATACATTTCATCCTTTTCTTCAGGCCTTGAACAGAGGGAAAGGTCTCCTTCCTGAACCCAATGCCATGCAGATCCTAACTGGCCTCAGTAACCCTGCCACACTGAAGATGCTGCTGGCGTCTCTCAACCCGGGGCATAAACAAGGTACTTAAGCTCATCGTTTTACTTCTGTAAGATGGTTTTTTTTAATTCTGATCCAGGCAGTGAATTTGTCACTCTTCTCTCAATATGCAGGCCTGCTGGGAGCTGTTCCCGCTGTACCTCTGATGGCTAACCCTGCCTTCTCTGCTGCCCTCATGCAGCTGCTGCTCCAGAACCAAGTCCAACAGGTATCAGGTCCACCCCTCATCTCTTGCCTCTGTCCCAGCAGCATGTGTTTTAGCCCTCACTCTCTTCTTTTCCCCTCCCAGCAAGCTCTTTTAGGGAATCCTCTTCTTTGGGCACATATTCTGCACAAAGACTACAATGTTCTCCCTTGTGTGAGTGGCTCCTCTGTGTGGGTGTGAGGTGCTTGTGTGCTTTGCTTTTATTTTATTTCTATTTTCTTTTCCCAAATGAATAATTGTTAACTGATATTAAACATCTAGCCATTCAATTATTCTTCCACTGCAAATCAATGCTTTGAGTGCAAGTAATCAGTTGGTAAAAACCCCATTAGCTACTTGTGTTCAAGTTCCGGCCAGAATGTTCATCAAACGTGTTTTTGCCTTTGTGTGCTGTGTCCATCACTCTTAAATTTTGTTGTAATTGACAAATGTTTTTCTGAAGGATTATGGTGTGTGTGTTTGTGACAAACTAATGCAGTTCTGTCTTTCCAAAGGCTGGACTGTTGAGTGACAATCCTCTGGCTGCTCTTCCTCTCCAGCAAGGCATTAACATGATGGGAGAGATGTCTCAAGGTACAACACATTTGTAACATTATGTTTGATCCACAGTCATTTGATGTCAGGAATGCTACATATTTAGAATCGTCCGAGGTTTTTCTTCCCATTTTTGGGGGAGATTTATTTGGTAATGTTTTAGTTTCATTTGAAATACAGTTATAGTTTTTGTTAACATTTATTATTTACCTTTTATTAGTTTGCATTTTATATTGCATTAGGACTGGTTAGCGATTACATTTTTAAAAATCGAATTACATGATGTGGTGATTATTTGAATTAATCGCACCTCAAATTTGGAGAAATTACTCCCAAAAGATAATTTAAAGTCAATGTGTAAACGGGCATTACAAAAAGTAGGTTCAGCAAGAAATATTTTGTTTGATAAAATGTATTACATATAGCCTACTCTTTTGGACCATGTAAGTAAATGACGACAGAATTGTCATTTTTGGTTAGGTGAACTCTAACTTTAATACTTTTATTACTATGAAAATGTGAAATGATACTCTAAATAATTAACTAAAACTGCCAGTAGGTGTCTTAATGATTAAGTCATCGAGTCACTTGTTCATTGGATTTGTTCAAATGGCTGATTCATTCAGGAGTGAAGTAAATGGTTCATTGAATTATTAGGCTTGTTCGACTTGAAGTGGGTGTTCACCATCAGAACGATCGGTATGTGACATTTGATGTCATACACCGATCGGTCTGTGCAGCGCCACTTCAAATCCAACGCATATGCCAATGGTTCAACGCGCCAAATGGTTCACCACATTCGTTCAAAGTATGGATTAAGAATTGAAATGCCGCTGTGGGTTGCATGGAGATTAACAATTCTACTTTTTCTTTATCTTCTGGTTGGCAGAATTGAACAAAACTGACAACATTGT
This sequence comes from Carassius auratus, assembly GCF_003368295.1. NCBI lineage: Eukaryota > Metazoa > Chordata > Actinopteri > Cypriniformes > Cyprinidae > Carassius > Carassius auratus. The sequence goes on along the minus strand of NC_039245.1, from coordinate 18,932,426 downwards.
CTAAAATAACACAATATTAACTTCTTAATGTACTGTTGTACAACATGAGGATCACTCTAGCACTCGTGTGATATTGCACTTAGCCTACAACTCGTGTGATATTTCTTAACTATGTGAAGTAAATATGAGAGACAATCTCAAACGGGCGTTTTTGCCCCATATCTTGAATTTTAGGGATTTTCTAGGCTCCATCACGCAGTAAGTTGTTGCCCTGCCTCATATTAGCCATCAATCAAATGTATGAAATAACATCAATAAAATCCCAGAAATTTTGATCATTTTTTTCTTTATTGCACACCCGTAATTTGTTTAAAGTAATTAATTGATAGTTTAAATACTAATTACTCATCGATTTAAATTTTTGTCAATTTGTATCTGAACTGTAAATTATGCTTTTTACAGTTATTTACAGTTAATTTGTGCAGGTCTTTAAAAAAAAATAAAAAAGGGGGTCTTAAAGTTAAATTTGAGCTTAAAAGTCCTGCAGAAAACCTGTATTTACCATTAACTGAACTGGTTTAAATGCTAAAAAGTGCAAAGACAGTAGACTGTTTGTGTGGTGTTTTGCCATTTTTGTCCTTGCTACCTATCTTGACCAGGACACTCTGGCAAAAGAGAGAATGTATCTTAACAGGACCTTACTGGTTAAATAAGCAGTTCTAAATGTAATTTTATTCAGGCGCTGTGTCTTCAACACTGGGCTTGCAGAGTGAAACTCTTGGCCCCATCAAACAACCATCCCTCAGCCGACCTCTTGGGAGAGAGAACGAGACCCCAGCTACACCGATCAGCTTTTCCCCAGCAGCCTCTCCGGCACTGCAGGGACTGAATTTGCCCCTCCTGAGTGGGATGTTAGGAGCAGATGGGCCGACTCTACCAGGGGTGAGATGGATGCTAATGGCTGCTCCTGTTTGTGCGCATTGATTGTCACACAGCCTACATTTACTGCCATGATCTTCCAGAGGAAAGCTTTGAAATTGCTGCAATTTGCTTTTAGCTTGACATGAGCTGTTGTTTGGTCCTGTTAGTCTTCCCTGTGTTGCCAAGTAATATCTAAAGCAGTTCTGTATATTCAGATCCTCTCTTTTTCCTAAAGGTATCTATATTGGGTGAGCCTCCCAAAGAAGTTGGTGTATCCCAGAATCCTTTTCTCAGTGCCTCTAGCATATTCCCATCTTCAGGTCAGTCTACCTGCGACGGTTCTTAGGCACTTTTTTTTTTTTTGTCTCGTTACATTCCATAAAGCTTCACATTTGTTTAGGTGCCAGCACAAGGGCTCACCCCTACAGGAAGAGAACAGCACTTGGCAACACGTCTAACCATCGTGCCAACCACAGCATCCACTCAAACTACAGCCTGCACTTCCAGGAGTCTTGCACATCAGAGTTTCCTCTGCACCAGGTCGGCTCATGTGTTAAGAGCAGCTTCACTGAATGTGTGACTGCCTCACCAACCCTTTCTGACTGGATTTGTCTGGTTGTTGTTTTTTGTTTTACTCCATCCGCAGGACCCTTTGTCTCATTTGTATGAGCAGCAGGAGGTTCTGGAAAATGCAGCACTTCCCAGCTATGGTCTGCAGGTATGGTTTCCACCTCCCTCAATGTATACTACCAGAAGAGTTCTGTTCCAAGATTGGACATGTGTGAAATCCTAATTGTCTGTGTCTCTCAAGCACTCCAGGCACACAGACTTTAGTGATGCAGGATCTCCTTTCTGCTATCCTCCCAGCCCCCCTCAGTCCTCTTATTTCAGCTTTGGAGCCCATACCAGCATCCCATCCGCCCAGCTCAATAAGGTACTCCAAACAAACCATTCTTTGTAATGGCAAAAACAATGCTATACAATGATTTGCCAAAGGATGTTTTTTGTGTTATATCTAAATATAGCTGCAAGCAGCTATGACTGGTGTTCAAGTGCCTTAAGGCATTTAAGCACGTATGAAAAAAGACATTTACATATTACTTAGCAAGCTGGTAACCAAGTAAACCGACTGGAGAGCATTTTGTCAAATCCAGGTAATTTAATTTTTTTATATATATATATATATCTATATATATATATATATATATATATATATATATATATATATATATATATATATATATATATATATATATATATATCTATATATATATCTATATATATTTATTTATGGATGTTATAGCACCACCTGTATTAAGTTTTTGATAATACTAAAGCATAAAAATACCATAATATGTTTGCAGATATTTAAGCAGCATGCTAAGAAGCATGTTAAGTTACCATACCTACTAACATGCATAGAAAAAATGCTACTGTCAGTTATTCTCCTTTGATATTAGGCATTCTGGGTCAGAATGTTGGTCTCTGTTTTGGTTTGTGAAACCTGCCCACTACCAGTTTGTCCAATTGTATTTCAGCACCTGGGTTGCCAGTTGGTGGAAAACTCTCTTTTTTTTGTTGTTGTCAATCTGGCAGCCTGCGTGTGCATCAATACTGAGGAGAGGGGTGGGTGGGGCGGTTGAGGGGAAAAAAAAAAAAAAAAAAAAAGGTTTTGGGATGCTATACCTAGTTCAACTGCTTGGTGTCAATCTTACAAAAAGCTCATTTTAAGCTTGTGAAGTTCTGAGTTTTCAGGAATTCTAGGCAGGAATTCATTTTCAAAAGCTATGAAATCCATTTTCAGAACTAGTATGACGTCTTCATCACATCATTGCATAATATCCATCTTTATTATGATTGTTTTATTTGCATAGACAGCTGAAACATTAAACTTTCTGGGACAGATTACACTGAAGTGCTTTTGTGTTTCTTCAGGCTGTTGGAATGCCTCCAGTGACTCATTCCAGCTTATTTTCTGCTGCACCTGGTGCTGGTATGAAGGTAGGCCATCTTCAGCCCTGCTGTCTAGCATCTATATTTGCTCCTCGTCAATTATCATATAAGTGTGCCAGGAACCTTTCAACGTTTATTCTTAGTGCAGCCCTTCGATTAATTTTGATTTTCTTTCCATGTTTAGGCTCCGGTCGGTGGGCAGAAGCGTCTGTTTTCCCGTCTCATCCCGTCTCCAGAGCCAAGTCCAGAGGGTGGATATGTAGGTCAGCACTCTCAGGGTCTCGGGGGGCACTACGCCGACTCCTACCTGAAACGAAAGCGCATCTTATGACTGGCATTCAATGGCTTCCTTTAAAGAATTGCTACTTTAATAGTGTGTTTTTGTGTTTGAGGGTGAAAGAGCAATGAACGGTCACTGAGGTCACACCAGTGAAATGACCCTGAAGCTCAGATGATCGGTCGCATGGATGATTGCTGAAATTTGTGTATATAATTTCAATGTGTATTTAAATGGTTTTATTTTGCCTTTTTTTTTTTTAAACCCAAAGAAGCAACGGACACCACAATGAAAGAAAATGGTTTCCTGTCATGTTCATCTGAGTAGGTCTATTTTGTAGACTGTTTACAATATTACCTTTTTTTTTTTTTTTTTTAAGCAGGACGATAGCCTTTTTCTGCTATGCTTCATTAGTCGTGTGTATATAGTTAAGTTGTCCAGAAAGGCGCCTCCACTACAAACACTTTCTCTCACATACAAGTGCCAAGCCTTACATGCTTGAAAATCCTGTATCTGTCCAATGGATACAGTAGCTGTCTTTTCTTCAGTGAATCACCTGCCTGTCTTTATGGGGAGCTCTGATGCTGGGTTAGTGTTAGATTTAGCTCAAAATAGTGTTTTTTTTTTTTTTTTTTTTTCTTCTTCCATCACCACCATGTATTTGTGTTGCACAACTTCCCATCTTTGCATCCCGTTTTACGGAGTCAGGGTTTTGTGAGCTGATTGTTCAGCGTTGCACTTGGAGGATATGGATCATGTATATTCATCCTCCTGAATCTGTCCTTTCTGCACCAGTCTCGTTCACACTCGTTCTTGTTTTCTGTCTGCTTTCACATCTCTCTTTGACCTCGTTCAACCTGCACAGTTTTGCTGTTGCAAAGCGTTAGCGTCTTGGTCGTCACGTTGTGAAGCCCCAGTTGGTCGGAGATGGAGTCTGGGCTGCCGTTCTCCCCTCATCAGGCTCGGAGTACTGCTCAAAGCACAGTATGCCTGCTGTCGCTTCTATTTTTCCACATACACGCACACACTAACTCCTCGAGTCTTCCGTATGGTGCCTTTCCTCTGCAGACCAGCAGAGGGAACCAGTTCGAATTTTAGTTGACACTGCTCCATTTTTATTTTTTTTTATTTTCTTTTAAAAACTAGAGCCAACAGTCTGAAGCAGGCCGGACCTGTGCCTTAGCATGACATTTATTTTTACCGTAGTAACTGTGACAACCTTTTCCCCTCTAGTTTGAACTGCTGTTCCCCCAGAGGGGAAGACTCTTCTACAGACTGGAATGTGATTGACGTATGATTTGAGTACTTGGTCTGTGTGTGTGACTTATTAATCTGATTGACATTGATTTGTGATAACGCATTACCTCTGACTTAAACTGGCTTCCGATTAAACCTAGAGTTACTCGTGTGCCTAAAAACGGCAGTGTTTACTGTTATCTCTCCAGACTGTGAGCCTCAACTTCATTTAAGTTTGTTTATTTGCGGTGTACATGAGTTTGATTCTATTTCTATTATATTTCTTCTCTGGAGTCTCAAACTCATGTTCTTATATTTCTTCTAGTCTGTAATGATATCAAATATGCTGCTCTGTATTTTGTATCCATCTGAGTGAAATTGCACTGTGCAGTATCTTGTAAATGATTTTTCATGTGCGATTATGCGCGGGTAGAGCTGCTGCTGCTGCTGGGTGAAATGAACTAAACCTTTCAGATGTGGTAAACGACCTCTTCATCGCCAATCACTGCTTTTGTACAGCTCTTCTGCTCTGTTTTTGTGACATTTAAACAAGTAAATGTTATTTAAGTTCACCTTCATTATGTTTGTGTGGTCAATCAAATTTGCATATCAACTGCACTGTATGGACTACATTGTCAACTCAAAGGAAAGTTCAGAATTGAATATTCACGACTATAGTCAGGTTTGAAATTATGGAGAAAACGCAAAAGCATTAAATCACTGAATTAAAAGTATACATTTTAAATTGGATTAGAATGGCATTAAATATATATATATATTTTTTTTAAAAGAATTCAAATCTTGACGTTCCCACTGGTAATTATGACGTGCTGGTTTCATAAATGCAGTTTAATAAAGTGCATCGGAGTAAGCAATCTAGCTTTGTCAGAAAGAGACGATAGAGTATGTTGTCACTACTTTGAGGATGGATGATTCCCAACCATAATGCAGTCTGCTTCAAGAACTATACGCTGCTAAAGATATCTGTCAAACTTAATCTATCCTCTAACGCTTTTATTTAGATCTCCTAAAGGTCTTTGGAGCTGATAATGCACTGTGAGTAATGTATTCTATGCCAAAACAATGTCTCTTCTTGGGTCCCTTTGAGTTGGATAAGCCCCGAAGACAACACGGTCTGTGATACTTCCTCTGCAAACATGTTCTCTGACCTATCCTTGGCTCGGGTTGAGATTATGTAATTTTATTTGTGGCCTTTTTGCTGCTTTGGGACCAGAAATCATCCAGGACTCTGACCCGATCACCCACATGAACCCTACAGCCTAAAGGGAAAGTCCACCCAAAGATATTTTATCACATATTACCAGCAACATTGTCTTCCTTTTGCAACGTAAAAAATTTGAATATCTGGGCCGTTCTTTTCCGCAATGAAAGGAATGACTCATTTGTCAAGCTCCCAACAGTGCAAAAAACGTATGGACTGTTTTCAAAGTCCTCTAATACCAAACAATAGCTTTGTTTACTGAACAGATCAAAGTTGAATTTGCCTTCTGTCATCGATTTCCTGTTGCATTCATCACACTCGCACAATATGAACCTTGTTCACGTTCAGACCTGTTGATATCACAATATACACAAAGTTTGGATCTTGTGATGATAAGCAGAGCTGGAATCAAAATCCAATCAAAGAACCAGGCTGAATGTGTTGAAACGTCTTTTCAAATGCTGAGCTGTACAGATACAACAGAATCCCATTTTTACAAGATGCTTATGTGACTAAAATGCCTAGCTACGTAAAAACAACAGAACTGAACAGAATGGCTAGCGAAGAAGCTGACGTAGCATTATACACTGGCTAAGTAGCCATGACCATCCATCACAGCTCTGTTCCTAGCTCGCTATGAAATGCCTTCTTTTTTTGACTGTAGTTCATATTTCCATTTTTTCCGAGTCATGAAGCTTTGGCAGAGTCTCTGCGGTCCATAAGTCAAAACCAAGAATTAGACTTGAGGTTTTGAGACGAATGGTCTCCAGAACAATTATTCAAATTTGGTGTTAATGTACACTGTGTTTTTCCGAATGAACTATTTTTCAATATCAGTTTCGTCAATCAGTGTCCGAACATGAGCTTTAAGACCAGTGATTTGTTTTCCTTATTGTATCATGATGGAAATTCCCAAATCCTCCTCCTCAGTGTTTTCCACATCAGGAGAAACTACATCTGATTTTCTCAAAATCATTCCAATGTAAAGTCAGTGCGCCCAGCAGACCGAACAGACTGTTTCCATTAACCACCAAGATACTCTTCATCATCTAGAAGGGTCTTCCAATCACATCCACTCCTCTGTCACATCTCTCACACATTTGGACATCTCTCTTCATTTGTTTATTGCATATACCTGTCTGACATTTCAATCTAGATACTGTATCCACAAGCTTGAACTCCTCTCTCATCAGATCTTTGAGTTGAAGGTCAAACCACAGTGGCCTCCAGCTTTGTCAAAGCACTTGGTGTCAATTAGTCTCCGCTTCAGATGGCCTTGTACACACTGTTTACAAAGTCCGTAGCGTGAAAGCTTTCATTTATTCAGTGCTGTCTTTACAGCCGTGTGGAGAATTAACAGGTCTATCACACTGAAGAAAGTTATGTTTTTAATATATAATTTTTTTTATATATTTGACATTCATCATTGTAAGTAAAAAAAAATAATAATTTTGTGCTATCTTCATTTAAACATGGAAGGGAATTGAGGCTTCTATCGCAAAGACTTTAATATATATAATTTATTTTAAACCACATTTTAGACACTTTTTACTTTCTTTTACTTAACGATAACGTACGGGGTAAGATATGCACACTTTTAATTTCCCTCTTGACCACAGATCTGCAATAATCTTGAGTTATTATATAGTGATTTTGTGAAACCGATGTAAATTGCAGAAATGTAAGCTTTCATTATAACCCATAGGCCTGTTGGGTAAAATCGGTCTAACCCAGGCATTGTCTATTACTATTATGGCATCGTTTCAAATTAAAAATGTAATTCTATATTCAAACGGGCCTCTTTGACCTGGATTCTGTTATTGGATTTGTCTCTCATTATTTCATTATTCACCCAAACTGTCAATATGCATAGATTTAAATAGAATATTTGATTTAGTATTTTAGATTATGGCCACCTTTTTCAAAAATAAATCATTAACCATGAAATCAGATGTATTTCACATACTCCACCTCCCATTGTAAGTCACAAACAATGTGTTTAGTCTGTTCATATCTGTCAGATGGTGTTTCCTGTCTAAATTCTGTGTCAGAATACACAATATACACCAGACTTTATGATGGCATACAAGGTTAGGTGTCACCCTTAATGCCAAGGTCTCCTTTATGGACCTCAATATGACAATAATGCAGTCCTGATGCTTTATACTCTAGAACATAATGAAAATAAAACCCTTCGCCAACCTACAGCCTTCATCTGTGCTCTAGCATTTGCCCTTGAGCGCATCTTTGCTGCTGCACAACTTGTTTTTTTAAACCTTCTCTTGTTACACCTCTGCTCAGATCTCAACACCGTCACTGTAATAACTGCTTCAATTCAATTCAAGTCATGCCAGTGAAGGGTGTGTGACCGTGAGCTTTCTTTCGGCGCCCTCAGCCAATCGTTTGAATTCTAGTGTCCCTGATAGACAACTGACAAAAAGCAGAACCTACTGGATTACAGAAAGTGTTTTTCTCTTCTAATGTATCATGCCTAAGCATTCCGAAAGTGATAATGAAATATATTCCGGAACCATTCTTGCCCTGAAATATTTTTGGCCCTAAATCTAGTATAAAAATACATCTAGAAAGAAAACTGACATGTATATTTGATTATAAGTCATATTTATTGCACACACAGGGCAAGTGCGTCTGAATTAGAGTAGTGTTGTATTATTACTAATGCATGAGAGGAACGAATGTATAGTTAATAATGTAATCCTATGCAGGCTGATATGGTGTTATACTAAAACAATGTTGTGCGCTTTGGAGAGCAGAGAATTCCTCCTCTGATGTGAGTGAAAGCCCCGTGGAGTTGGATTTGGCTGCTGAAAAAGGCCGTCCCTGTTGGACCTGGCTGCCTGAAAAAGTCACTCTGCACCCGCTCTGTCAGCGCCAAAGGTTAAGGTTTGAAGATTAGGATTGCTCATCAATAAACACAAACAATCTGTGATGCATATCTCCACAGAGTAGAGAAATGTCAGTACAGGCCTCACACTGCTGTATCGGGAGACTTTAAATGGAGTTTCCGGAGGAGGAGATACTCGTAGGGTGGCTTGACATTATCATTTAGAAATAATGAAAAAACGAAAATGTCAACATTTTCCACTCCCTTTTGTCTGGGGTTAATGTCAAGTTTCCCATCTCGAATTCGGTTTAGGTTTGGAACGTTTGCCGCAATGAATTAGCGTTGGAGGTGATGGGAAGATATTTCCCATTCGCCCTCATTTCAAATGACCGATGCTCGGCGTCCTCTGTTTCCGTGCCCTTCAACCCCTGGACCATTGCAGGAGGACAAGAGCCTCTTCCGGAGACTCAGCCTGTCCTGGTAATTAGGTTAAAAGGCTGGTGTGATTGGCTGACCAGAGCTAAGCCTATGTGCCTCTGCCCACTTGTGACTAAGCTGAAGATTAGAGGATGGCAAGCCTGCTAAATGAAATGAATAAACACACTCAAGAAGCCAAAGGGCATCTAAAAAGGCCATTTTGAATCTGCAAGGGTGGATTTAATGCAAACGGCAACATGTTGCTACGGAACATTGGTAGATCAATAAGACAAATGGACCACCGCGTGTTTTAATAAGCTCGGTCTAACTGGATGACTTCCCCTGCTCTTTGCATGTCGCTGCAGATGTTAATAGAGAGCGGCACTCGAATGCACTACAACCGATCCCTGTTATTATGTTCTGACGTATGTGCACTTATGCTCTGATTTCCATTTTCTATAAAGCTCTGTAATTCTTTGTGGACGGAGAAGCTCTTGGAGCGCTCTAAGGGAAGCCTAGCGGCGGAGTGGACGATATGTCAGACACATTTAGAATTCCGCCTTTCATTTTTCCACCCACACAGTCCCCCTGCACTGTTGGTGTTGACTCTGCTGTAGAAACCTGTGATTTCCCAAAATGCGGAACGGAAGAAAGGCGAGGATAATAAAACATGCAGGAGGTGATTGGATAGCATTAACTCTCACTGCGCCAGATGTACCAGAATGTTCTAGTACATCTCGGTTCTCGGTGGGGTAAGCGGCGTCTGGTTCAAATGAATCATCATCTAGTGAGGCTTGACATGTCATCCTCTTCCTCTAACAGCTGGAATGGAAAATGATATCTTCCGGGTACGTTAATGCTGTTGATATTGTCGCTGTCTGAGATGATGGGACTAAAGGTAATGAGAGTGGATGTTAATGGTGCATGGTGAACTGCAAGCGCGAGGGCACCCTGGCCGGCCGCATGCTTTAAATGACACTCAACCCTATCTCCGGGCCCATCTTGACCCTCCTCAGCCTCTGCTTCCACAACTCCTGCAACTCACTTAAGGTGCAATTAGGCGACTGAAGAGTACTTTGTTTATTCTTCCAGAAAGCCACATTGTTCTCATGTGTTCGCTTTTTCCAGAAACTCATCATTAATGTCTTTGAATGATCTTTTGCTGAGTGCTTGGGTTTCTCAATCATTTCTTTCTGCCAGTGTTGTTTTTACACAGGTCTTTTGTTGTTGTCTTCTTGTTGTAGCCATAGTTTTTTTTTTTTTTTTTTTTTTACGAAGAAAAAATATCCTTTTAGTTATTTTGTCATGTTGTATAAAGTAGCATTAACTTTGCTCAGACTAAAGTTTCATTTTAAAAGACAGAAGAGTGCAAAATGAATCTAAATTTAACATTAATCAGCATTAAATGTGTAAATTGGACTTGTTGGGAAAACCTGGTCTGCACATCATTTTGAGCAGATGTTTTGTTTTTTATCTATTAAATTATTAATATCTGTTTAATCTTAAGTGTGTATATTCTGCATTTGGGTGAGTTTAAAAGTTTAGGGTAAGTAAGATTTTTGTTTTTGAAAGAAATAATACTTCTACTAAGCGGGGTTGCATTAAATTGACAGTAAATATGTCTCTAATGTAAAAAAAAAAAAGATTTAATGGAGGAGACTTCTGGAAATCTTTGTCAGGAATAAATTACATTTGAAAATATATTAAAATAGAAGTTATTTTAAATTGTGATAATATTTTGCTGTATTTCTGAGCATTAGAGAACTCCTGCCAACCCCAAACATTTGATTGGTAGTGTATTTGTCCTAAACATTTTAATGTATTGTTAATATCTTGGCTCATTTCATTAACAGTATGTTTTATTTAAAATCATTTAGTTATCACCAAGGTGCACATTTTGTCTCATCTTCTTTATTGTTGTTGAAACAAAGACCCTTTGTTCATGACCGTGTTCGTCAGTAATTTTCGTTGATGATGTTAACACTGCTCTCTGTCCACATTTCCCCTCACGCCATGCACACACAAGCTATATTAGCAGAGGGGACATGAACAGAACCAGGAAATAAGCCTGGTGAACAGAAGACCAAAGTGCTGCCTCCTTGCACAGAGCTGCAGAAAAGGCTGAAAATAGGCATGCCTCGTCCTGGACTAATATTCAGCTTCTTCAGATGCCAAGCGACAAAACATACCACATATCCATGTGTAGGAGGCGGTTACACATCATTCAAGCCAAACTGCATTCCATATTAACTGTTCTGTGATACAGGTGCTGGATGCACAACCAACTGCACTTGCATTGCATTGATCAGATTAATACTACAGCCTTTTCCCAAAAGCAATGGTGCCCTCATGCTAAGACTATAGTTTGGGCCACCAGCCAGACGAAAAGCTTTTCTTGGCATTACATTGAGAAATCGACTTTCATGTTTCAGTGCTCGTCTAGGCATGTGTGCTTCTGAGTGGGCTGGGAAGTAGCATACGCTCAATTGCAGTACGAAAATAGGAGCAGACAAACTGCTCGCTGAAGATGCGGCGCACCAGATGCACTCTGAACACTGGCCTTATTATTTTGACTAAGATACATTACTGCCCCGTATCAGAGTGTAAGCTGTGATATTTCAGGCTAACTTATGGGGTGAAAGGGGAAAGAAGGGTAAGTGAGCTGTGAGTTTGCCAATCTGATCCAGCATAAGCAGAATAAATTGAAAGTGCTTGACATTTCCATTAAGGTGCACACTGGGAATGTAAATGGGAGCCCTTTTTTATTTAAGCTGTCCGCAGTGATTTAGTCTTCAGCTGTATTTATCATCAACAGTGAAGTCAGTGTGATGAAAACCAATATTCAATCCTTACAAAAGGCCAACAGACACCCTTGCATGCCCAGTTGCATATTTCACTGTCTGCCTATTGGATATGTCAGTTTATACATAAAACTAATGCTGTACTTCGTGCACCCAGCGGCGCAGAGATGCGTGACTTTAAAGAAGTCCAACTGAAAGAAACCTCCATTATCACAGCAGTGAGTTAATGTAAGCAGAATCCCTGCAAAAGCCTTTCGTCACAGCGATTCAAGAGTGAGTGCAATCTAATTATGAGTGAAGTATCAATATCGCCCCTGTCAAGTTTAAAGCGGAAATGAGAGACAGATGAGACAGGCGCATAAGAGATCTAGAAGATCAACATACATGCTTTGATGTTTAATGGCATTTGGGTAGTGCATTAATACAGTCGCAGGTTGCTCAGTAACTAGAGATTAAGTCAACACAACCCTGCTCCTGGAGGCTACCCTACAGTACATCTTTTGGATGTTTCTCTAATCAAATAGACCTGATTCTGCTCATTAGTTTGTAAGTAGACCAAGACTTCCCAAAAACTTGAAATCGTCGTTTCAGATAAGGAACACATCCAGATTTGTATTGTTGGGCGGCCTCCAGGACCAGGATTGGGAATCACTATTAACTGAACATTAAGTAGAGATTCTGTCTTCAGGCTAAAAAATTGGACTTTGATTTGAAAGCCAAAGGGTGGGCATGAAAGCGAAGATTAATTATCTAATCACCAAAGATTTCCCTGCAACAATAGGATCAAAGAGGACGCAACATGTTGTAAAGGGTGCGCTTGCTCTGGAGAAGTGTTCGATCCTATTATTATGTTTCACAATGAAAAAAGACCTTCCTTCGTAAACAATGCTATGCCATTAGCTTGATGGATTAACTGGCTTAGGATATGAATTCAGTCATTTAATTGTGCTAATGCCGGAGCTAACCTCTTGTGTTTTTAAAACGGTCAGTTTGGCTGGTTAGCATGGACTTGTTAGTGGCCACCGAAAAGTAGCCATATATTATGATAAAATATCTGTAATACTTTCAGATTATTTCAATGAATATTTAATATTTCGTTTTATTATACATGAGTAGCCCAGAGGTTTTCCATAGTGATTCTTGAAGGGCTCTTAAAACCCCTTTTCCTTGTCTGTAGCTGTAATTAGATGGTTGGCTCAAAATAACCTGGCAGCAAAATTGTGCAACCATGAGGAAAAATGGTAGATTTGAAATCGTGTACATGGGGATCTTGCACCAGTCGAGCATGTCTGTCATTGAGATAAATGGGAAGGCTGATAGATACTTATTTCTACAGGTATTACAGTTCTCCTCAGTGGTTTAAGCAGACATCCTTTGAGAATAATGTGCCCATGTTGACAATGGTAAAAACATCAAAGGAAATAGCCTATCTCCATAAATAAGTGATACAAATGCTCATATAAAAGATTATCAATTTGCATAAGACTTCAGTTGTACATATCCAATCCTGTTTAATGCGGTTAGAATCATTAGCCCCACCACATTATATATTTATTTCATTTAAAACGGATGGATATAATTATGGCGAATTGTCATTTCCAAATGCACCTCTCATTACTGGTCAAATCGATATGTTTACTTAATGGAATAACACGCGCAATCAATTCCTATGGGAAAACTAGTGACGACTGGAGGCTGGAGCTGTTTGGGTCCAACTCGTCAAAGTGAACGAGAAAACTGCATCGAGGCGCGGACTCAGAGAGAGAGAGAGAGAGAGAGATGGTGGAGACTGAGTGAAGCGGCACAGTGTTTCTCAAATGCCATAATTAAACATCTGTCGACAACTGAATGATGCGAGCGAGAGAAGACGGCAAAACTAACTAAGACACAGCACGAAGATCGGTGAACTTGATTTACAATCATGATTTCGCGGAATTGAACGAATGCTTCAAGAAAGAGGAAAGCGAGGACGCGAAAAAGCCGCGTGCATGAATCTCTCTCATACATCCATCATCCCACGCGCGCTGTTCTCCAGGCAAAATTCAACATGATTCGCGTAATGAAACTGTCCGCGGCGAGGTTTTAATGGAGGTGGAAGGTGAATCTCCTGACAGCGAGCTTGAGTTTTAGTCGCCGTTTGTTCCAGATGTACAACATTGCTCCTCATCGCAGAGTTCTCATGGCTCCAGTTGGAGACACCAGAGCTTGGAGAGGCATGTGGGGTCTTTAGCAGCAATAATCGCGGCAGGAAACCAGTCTGGAGGGTTGATAAAAGCAATAAATCCCTACTGAACAAAAGTGACCCGACGCGCTATGACAAACTTCAGGGGAAGAGCTTCACCGGCGCGGATGCTACGACGCCTTGAGATGTTTTAAAGTGGAGCCTGTCTAATACACAGGAACTTTTTGGATTCACCATCGACATAACTGCAGAGATGACAAGAAGACAGGACGACATTGCGCCATCACCTTTTATCTGAACACTGTGATTAGTTCTCACAAAAGCACAGAATCTTTATTGCCTTTGGACCTGCTTTCAGTACATTCCGCTGTTAGACATGGAGACTAGTCAGCTACGGACAGTAGACGGGTTGATTTCTTAACGAATACATAGCCATATTGTTTTTATTCCTCTTAACACGTTGTGTTCCGTATATCGATTCATTTTGCACTATGATGGAACCGCCACCTTGCTCTAAAAAGAGCCTGTCTCTTTCGCTGCCGGTTCCCCGGGAGGGACAGGCGACCCTCAAGCCCCCCCAGCATCTGTGGAGACAGCCACGGACCCCCATCAAAATCAAACACCGCGGTTACTCTGACACCGACCGGCATCACCACCGACAGATAGAGCGCTCGAATGCCATGGACACGAGTGACCGGCCGGGGCTCAAGAAGTCCCGCATGTCCTGGCCATCGTCGTTCCACGGAACCACGAGCGCGTCCATGAGCAACTGCGCTGGGAGCAAGCGGTAAGAAAGCCGAGTGACTAAGTACGTGTGAACAAACGAGCTATTTCTGTGTGATGGACGCCCAAAACTAATAATAATGATGATGGAAGGGTTAATAGTGCTTTATGTGGAGAGGCAGAACGTGTGGGCATCCTGGATGATGCGTTATGCGTAACGGCTCCAGCATCGCTCAGAGAGCGTGAGTTTGAAATGCCTCGAACGTGACCCCTCGAAGTAACCTCGAACCAGTTGTGAGCAGCTGATGGCATAACCGATTACTAATAATGCTAATGAGCTAGATTAAAAGTGTAGAAGAAGCCCATGTAATAGGGTTTTTGGAGACCCCATGCCCACATGTTGTGGACACCACGAAGTTTATTGTGATTGATAAAGTATAACGCTAAAAAAAAATCGTTCAGAGAATATTTGGATCATGGCATATGCGCTTTCGCTCTTGGCACGTGCAGACCCCATATGCGTGTGGCGCAAAAAAAAAAAAAAATTGCATGATCTAATCAGGCATCAAATCAGATTAAGACAAATAGCATGATTTGATTTTAGTCCACAGATTAGGGATTCTGTCTCTTTTAGCATTCATAGAATCTTTCCATTGCATAAAAAGGTATTTATAGTTGAATTTTTTTTTCTTTAGTTTAATGGTCTTTAAGATAAGACATCTGTATAGTTCTTTGGAGATGCAAAAATGTTTCTTCTATAGCAGGGATCTTCAAATCTGGACCTCGAGATCCACTTTCCTGCAGAGTTTAGCTCTAATCCTAATCAAACACACCTGAGCATGCTAATCAAAGCCGATCAATGTCTTGTGATTATTAGAAAATCACAGGCAGGTGACTTTGATTAGGGTTGCAGCTAAACTCTGCAGCGCACTGGACCTCCAGGGCATGATTTGAGGAAGTGGGTTCTATGGCATCCCCCCTTTTGGTTTTTTTTTTTTTTTTTCAAGTCTATTAATGTAATATAATGTTGGCCAAAAAGCCAAAGCATGCACAGAAACATCAGAAGCACTGTATTCCTTGGATTTTGAATTGAACTACCACAGCATGTGTAGCGCTGTTATAAATAATCAACTTGAATTTGTTTTTAGACAGAGAAACACATTTGTCAGACTGACATTCATGTTGATTTTGTGGGTTTGCATGATATGCTGAAGCATACAATACACAGCTTTTACCCTCAAGGATAAGTGTGGGTGTTGCTTGCTGTGTTTGTACGTAGACTGATGCACATACAGACTGATCTCAGTGCTGGAAGAGGTGAAATGTGCCGTTCTGTTGAGTGGCGCCTTACCAAATTAAGTGATTATTACTGTAATAATCTGCTTCTGTGAGGGGCTTGAGCCCCAGGGGAGGCCGAGAGCCGAAGGCCCCGGTTTCCTTCCTGTCAACTTTTGCCTAGGCCACAGACGGCCTGCGCGGCAGGCTCATGGGAGCCAGGCCAGCTCTGCCTGATTTGAATTCCCTTCACCAGGACACACTCACAGCCAGTCCAAGAATGAGTGCAGCAGTACTGACTCGAACTGTCCTGCTTCTACTGTGGGCGGGCGACTCAGTGCGAGAAATAGACCGCGAGAGACAGATAAAGATACGTGTGGCTCTGCTGATGTGATGTCTCAAGAAGCAGAGATGTCCATGTCTATCTGCTCACTTTCTCATCGCATTGATCACATTTTGTTACATGATCATCCAGCAAAGACACAGGTCTCCATAGGTCGTCCAGTGTGTGTTGTGTCAATAAGTGTGTTTACATGCTAAACGGATTATTCTTAATAACTTGACAATGTAAGGTCACATAAACTGCTTACACAGTTTTATTTTTTATTGATTAAAGGCCAGTTTAAGCGAATCCTGATATACCCTTGCAGTTTCTTACATTACACATTGTTCCAAAGAAGCTTTACAGAAAAATTATTATGTTTAAAATATCTTAATATCGTGATGCCTTACAGTCGCATTTAGCAGATAAGAGCTGGGCAATAATATAGTTTGCATTTTGCAAAAATCTAAATCAAGCAGTTGACATTTGCTATATAGTGTGTGTGTGTGTGCCTGTTTGTGTCTGTATAGCCCTACACAAGTATACTGTATCTATGCTCACGTATATACATATACAAACAACTTTTTATAAAGAGCTTGGTTATAATAATGTAGTTACATTTTGCAACTAAATAAAAAGCAATTGAGATTTGCTATGTAGTATATATTATTTTATATGAGTATGCGGATAAATTTGGATATAAACCAGCTTTATAAACAGAGCTGGGCGATAATGCACTTTTCATTGTGCGACAACATAAGCAAACACCCAAGATTTGCTATATAGTATGTATTGCTTTATCACAGTAAATTATCAAAAAACGAATTGTATGTAAATACATGTAATGATTCATTGTCTTGTGTGCATCTCTGTTTACGTTTTGACATCAAAACTGATGAAAAAGTGGACATTTCTAATACCTCAAACTGCTTTTAAAATGTGCATATTGTTGCTAGTTATCAGCCTGTTCACGTATGTATGGATAGGATAGTGTGTGTGTATGTATATCTATGTTTGTGTGTGGACGCATTTGTGCATGCATTGCTGCAGGCTTTAGAGAAAGACGTAGATGATAATGAGCAATTTGCATGTATGGTCACATCATACATCAAGAGGTGGGGTTGGGGGCCGGGGGTCTTCTTCGCTGTGGCAAATTTTTATATTTATTCTTTTATGCAGATATCCCGGCAGCCTTTTAATGGGAGCTCTAAGCAGGGTGCCTTACCCCCAATGTGTGTTTATTGAGCTTAAGTAATATACTGTTTTGAGTCCAGAGGACCCCCTCAATGTCATCTGTTACTCTGAGCCTGGGGCCAAAACTTAAACCTCATACACAGCTGCATGCCCAATGATACACTACTGCCTCGTGTTTTGCCGTGTTTGAGGATGATGAAGTTCATGACCTTTTTTGATAGACTTATATCACCCTTAAAGGAATATTCAGGGTTTTGTGCAAGTTAATCTCAATCAACAGCAGTTGTGGCATAATTTTGATTATTATTAAAAAATACTGCAACTCCTCTCTTGTTTTCTTTTGTTGGTTATAGTGAAGCACTTAGAATGAAAGGGTCAATTTCTGAAGGATTTAAAAGGTACAATTTGTACGATATTTGCAGTAAAATATCCAAAAACCACTAGGCTAGTGTTATATATTTTGTCCAGCTGATTACTAACAATATCTCTAATGTTTTCAACTACTTGTAAATCATGAGAAAATTCCCCCTCTAAACAGTGACACGGGGCAGTGCAGTCGCCTGTCAATGACGTTAGTTACCCTTTGTTACTGCATTTACTGACGTAGAAATCACATGACACTGTCGTGGATAAATGCGGAAGTAGTTTCGCGGCAAACTTGAACTCGAAAGAGATGCCGATCTCGCTTGTGTTTTAACTCGACAGGTGAGTTGTTTTGATTCGTATCTTTACAGAAAACGTATGCTATTATAACGATCAACAAGATTAGTGTAATGGGGCATACACGCCAAACGCGGGGCATCGCGTCTCTAGACTCGTGCGAGGATGCGTCTGATCCATAGTCTGATCGCGTCTTTGCATTGACTTTGTATGTAATCTACTCGCGCAAATCGTTGAACTCGCGTTTAATCCATGATTTATCTTTCCGTCTGATTGATGGCTGTCAGCGGTTGGGTACAAGACAACAAATCCCATCATTCCACTCCTTCTTAGCGTCATCAAACCATGCAATTGTTTTTGTTTTGATAGTGCGCCCTCTCGTGGCAGGTCCTACAACCTGTACCTTTAAAACAAAAATTTGAAGCTTGTAATTTTATAAACGCACTTGCATGTGTATTTTTAGACCTGAAAAGTTGTTCTCATCATTACTAATTAAATATAAAGTCTACATGTTCTGCTTCTCTGGGTCCAGTTTCATCTAATACACAATAGTTAAAGCTGAAATGACACTTGTGGTGTTTTCAGCATCAGCCATCCCACTATATAATCTCCAGAGCTGCTCTAAGAATTCACTTCACAAGCATTTCAATTCATTTAATAAAACTTTTTCAAAATACACAGAAAGACAAAAAAAAGTTCTGTTTAATCTAAGAAAAAAAAAATTACAGAAATATATTACTGTTGTACAACATAATGTACTTTTCATCCCATAACAACAACAAAAACAACAAATTTATTTTATTATTAATAATTTAAGGAATACCAAATAATACTTATTTTTGGTCCATGTTTTAATTTCGACAGTAAACATCAGCTCTTTGTTTGCCAAGAAATGAAAGGTAATGTTCAAATTTCATTTATTACATTTTATAACATTTAAATGGATGACGTTTCATGCACTGATTTGATTACCATTGTTTGTAATAATACATTTGTTTTACATCATAAAACAGAGAATCCAGAAAAAAACACCACAGAATGTAAAAATAATACACTAAATAGGGAACTATAATTCTTAAATGTGCGATAAGTTATTCAATTATTAAAGGTTTATCATTTTGATTAATAAAATTTGATTTTAAAATTAAACCATTAACTCAGAATCCCCAAAAAATGTATTTGGGTAAAAAAACAAAACATTTCTTGGGGCCCTAATTATGCCACGAGTGCTGTCGATTGAGTTTAAATGAATTCCTTCACTGTTGACAGAGTCTGAACCATTTCCAGGTAGATGTTTGTTGGAACAGTTTGATCTCAAATGAGTTTCTAGGAGACTTTATATGAAATGGAAAGTAACCTCACCGGGGCATATCTACTCTCAGTTCAATCATTGGAGGCGATGTGACTGAGCACACGAACTAAGGAATCAGCGGTTATCTCAGGATCTTTAACCTCTCAGATGCTTTGGCCAAAAGAAGCCCATTGTTCTCTCTGATGATTTTTTTAAGGACTGGTATTTTTCCCACCTATATATGCTTGTTCGTTAGAGGAAGCATGATGACTGATTTATTAGAAACACCATGACTCCAAA
Source organism: Carassius auratus (assembly GCF_003368295.1). Lineage (NCBI taxonomy): Eukaryota > Metazoa > Chordata > Actinopteri > Cypriniformes > Cyprinidae > Carassius > Carassius auratus. The sequence goes on along the minus strand of NC_039245.1, from coordinate 18,912,867 downwards.
TAGAGTTTTGAACACCTTTGGCGCTGAGGATTGATTGTTCAGCTTTACTCAATTTTCTTTTTTGTCGGTGGCAGCATTTTTTATTTACTATTCAATATAATCACTTCCTTCTGTTTACTCCCTTTCAGCTATTGCTTGTACTGTTTTTTGAGTCTTTTTAAGTAACCATACGTCCCACTGAAATATTGAACTGTCACTCGTATTCCCAAACTCGCTGGCTGTGCTTTCAGTCATTACAAGTTGATAAGACGCCATGCATGCAGTACCGTTTCTCAGATGACAAAGGAAGCTTTTATTTCTTTCACATAAAATGAATTTGTGAAACCTTGTGCAACCTTACCTTGGGAAAGAGGTAGCATTATTGAACGTGTCCCCTAACCCAGTGCACTCTGGGAAGTCACCACTGAGGAGAGAATCGCCGACATTGAACAGCTCATCCTGCAGTTCTGTTGCTATGGTTACATGTTGTGCCTGTGTAAAATAGATACATTTTGCCCAAAAAGGCAAAAGGAAGTTTAATTCCCTGATGCGCAGTATGTTGCTTTAATATGCTGAGGAAAATAGTTTTTATTGCTGCTAAATGTGTAGTTCTTTACACTTTCAATAAGTTGCCATCTCTGAGAACCCACAGATCTCCTGTAAGTCACATTGTTCCTAGTTGTTGTTTATAAGAGTTTATTATTCTCAGTCACTGGCTGGTTTTCGATTACTTCTTCTGTCTACTGTTGCCTCTTACTCCAGTCCGGTCTGCTTTGTTGCACCTAGAACTGAATAGATATCCAATATCCTGCCAAATAAACACAGCGTAGTTCATCTTCTCCAGTGGTTTTCAAATCTGTCCTGGAGGCACCCCTGCCCTACACATTATGTAAGTCTTCCTTATCAGACACACCCAAATCAGGTCTTGCAGTCTCTACTAATGAGCTGAGGATTTGAATCAGGTGTGTTAGATGAGGGAGACATGCAAAATGTGCAGGGCAGGGGTGCCTCCAGGACAGGTTTGAAAACCACTGGAATAGATGAACTACGCTGTGTTTATTTGGCAGGATATCGGAAAGCTGTCAAGCTTGTTAAGTGCTTAATTACATACACCTGTGATTAATGAGCTCAACAATTGCATTGGTGTTTCAGATGTAACACTTTGTCTAAATATACTTTGTACCCCAGTCCGTAGCTACATACTAAAGGCCATTATTATTGTTCATCTCAAGGCATCTGCTTCTCCTTCCTCACTGCCGAAAATGCAATCTATCCTCCCATATATTGCTTACCTAGGCTCCACATTTATTTGCCTTTGCTGCCCTCAGAATTTTCATACTTCAAAGCACTCAACATGCTTCGCATCCTGTGTTTGAGTGTTTTTTTCTGTTTCTTTCAAATGTCATCTTTGTTGCCCCGATGATCCCTCGCTGATTTATTGAAACCCCCCGACAGTAGAGTCTGTTATTGTCTGGTGGCTTTGGCCCCTCCTTCCTTTTTTTGACGGATGAGTGTCTCTCACTCATATCTCTGGCTTTGAAGCATATTCACCAGCCTGTGTTCATTTGATTCTTTGTGCGGGATAATCACCGACTTCGATCTCAGCAGTCTGCTTGCTTTTCTCTCTCTCTCTCTCTCTCTCTCTCATCTTTATCATCTTATTTGTCTGATTTTCGCTCTGTGTCCCTTGCTTTCTCTTTCCTCCAGTCGCCTTTTGTGCTCCCTATTGTGCTTTCTTTCTTACCCGGGCCTTGTGTGCCACTTATATTGTCTCTTGCACACTTTGCTCATGATCACTGCTGAGTTAATCACACCGTTGGCCTATCTTTAAATCTATAATTTCTTCCCTCTCCCGTGCATGTCCACAGAGATCATCAGAGGACCAGCAAACTCCTCTAATTCTCCCCCTCTCTTCCATTTCCCCAGTGGCTGAATGAACTGCCCGCCATTAGACTTTCTGCCGTCACTTATTACTTCTCCCATTCCCTGTGGGTACAGCCCTGTAAATGATACTGCTGCCTTTCACGAAGCCCTTGCATTCTCTGTGCCATCCATCAGTTCCCCACGACACTTTACAGTAACGCACCAGCCTTTTAGCTCACACCCAGACACATCCGCCTGCTCTCAAGATACCTGCGGTTTCCCTCTGCTCCATCTCTGCTCTGTGTAATTAGGCTGGCTATCTGAAATCTACACGATCATTACCAAGTTAAAGCTTCTGAAAAAGTTTAATGGGATTATTCCAAGCTTGCAGCATGAGACGCTCTTCAAATACCCATGCTCTACTCCAAATGTGGAGAAATTAGGCAAAACCGAGGAGATAATGGGGATATAATACCTGGAGGAAACTATGCATATACATTGTCCTCCATCTCAAATCTGACACTGGTAAAAATCTGCTATAATAGGATAAAGTATTAGAGATTTATATGCTGCTTAATTGTAAGAATGGAACGCTTCTTTTAAATCCCAAACTCTAAGCAATCAAGAAAGCATGGCACAACTGCAAGTAACCAAAGGGGCACTTTAGCATTGCTGATTAAAGGGGCAGGGGCTAATTGTATATTTTTCATGCTTATTCTGCCACTGTACATTTTCCCCATGGACTTCCATTGTAAGTGCATTGCTTTTAATGCATTTTGTCAGAGACAGTTCAGTATTATGTATTGTGGAAATCAACTGGATGCCACAGTTGCTGTTGATACAGCTTGAAGATAACATTTAAATTAATTTACGCACCCACATGTGGTTCCAAATCAATATGTATTTCTTCCATGGAAAATAAAAACGTGAAAGCTCCAGTTCCCATTCATTTTATTTGCATGGAAAAAAGCAATCAGCACAGTCTTTGGAAAAAACAACAACATGAGGGTGAGTAAATGGCGACAGAATTGTATGTTGCATTTAGCCCGGAGTGTTCCTTTAAGGTTTTTCTTTCCCCATATGAGAGACATAATGTGCTTCTAGCTTGTCAAAACTTTATATTAGTGTAGCTCAGTCGAGTGCTTTAATAAGCAAGCATTAGGCATCCAGCTTCATGGATAACGTTGGCCCTCAGGTTTGGGCATGTGATGTCACGGTTAGCGACATCTGTTTTTATCCGTGCACCAACAGGCTAAGCTGCACCATGCTCACCCTCTTTTGACCTGCCCATATCTCCCTGCCTAATGCCTGGAAGAGTGAAACCAGGAGCTTTTCCACATTACACAACATCTACTGTAACATATATGATTAGAGGATTGAATTCTAGCTTTATTTAGGTCTGAAGAAAGTGGAAGATGCTGATGGTGTAGATTCACATAGCTGCTGAACACCTGCTTTTGCGGTGAAGCAGACTGACATAAGTATACTTATGTAGACAAGTTATATATATACACACTAGATAATATTTGAAAGATCGTTGACAAGAAGTTAAAGATTACTATGAATTACTGAAAAATGTCATTATTAACACTTGAGTTGAAACCAAATAGTCAAAATAATGCAATATAAATTAAGATTGAGACATGTTCGAACACATTGTATAATAGCCGATATATGCACTGCAGTGAGAGAATCAGAATCTCTAAAGAACGTAAATTAAATCGCTCAAATTATAATCAATTAAACTGATTTTTTTAGGAATCAGAATCACTACCTATTGAAACCATTGCATAAAAAGTACCTTCATACCAAAAAGCACTAAAACACAGTCGCAAACTGCAAAGCTTGGCAAAAGTTAAACTGCTATCTCTGATGGAGACAGTGATGCTATTTTTGACATTATTGCTCTGTGTTAAATACTTTTATTTTTATTTATCTTGTGTGTGTGTGTGTGTGTGCGCTGAAATGTTTTCTGTTACCCTTTCTAAATTACTTAGAAAACATAATCCGATGGGCTTCAGAAAGTTCACAGCAGGTTAGATAGAGCTGGAGATTAAAACGTTTTAACCAGTCAGTAAAAATGTGATTCTCAATTAAATGAAAATAGAATGATTCAATTGTGAAGTACATTGTGCAACTGTACACTTATGTTATTTTATACAAATATTTGCCTCTTTCATGCAGCTTCAATCCCAGGTAAAATAGTCTAGTTTAGCCATAATATAATTTGTTCATAAATAACCCCAACCGTCAGTTTCATATGCTAATATGGACAAAAAGGTATAGCCGTAATGTTTCTTTGACTTGATGCAGGGAGACGTTTTAAATTCCCAGGTTGCCATTGGTTGTCTGCAAAGAGGTAAATTCTCACAGTCGTCTGTTTAGCATTAGCACGGCAGTGTTCTGCGAGGATCTGTGTGGAGGTGTGAGGAGTCCTGAATTCTGTGTGTTATCAGACAGATATCCTGAATCAACCTGCTCCACAGCAGCAGCCTTCATTCCTATTCTCACATTTTGATGATAAGCTTTGTAGTGACATCCGTCAAGGGAACTTGGACCCTCTCTGAGTATGTAAGCGTGTCTGAATGCGAGTGCGTGAGCACTGTGGACTCTTGTCTCAACGGACGGCAGTTCTGAGAGAGACCGACATGTCACCGAGTTGTCAGCCGAACAGATCCTTGCATGTGCATTTAAACACACCCATTTACATGCACTCACACAATGACACCAGAGACAGCACAAAGACCGTTGTCAGAGCAATAGACAGGTGAGACAATGTAGGTTGGACAGCAGAAAGCACACCGGGGAGAGTCTAGTTCAAATTCAGGACAGCAAACAAAACAGAGCTGAGCTGAGTGCATTACCACACCTGGTGTTTGAGAGATATGAAGAGCGTGCCTCAGTTAAAATGTATGTGATCCACCTGTTAAGTTTAAGGCAGGGTTTCCTGTTGTTCTACCTGATATACAATGTCACCAGGAATTTGTAACCCCTAGATAGACTGGCTTCAACCCACAGGATAATTATGAGAAAGTGTCATTCCTGCTCACTGGGGAAGGACAGATGGCTGCGGTATCAGCAAAATATGGCTCTGACTGTCACGCTGAACCATGATCCAAGACAATATTACGTTTGCTTATACTAGCCAATAATGAATTAGCTCGCAAATACACGTCTCCATGCTAAACATTAGTCATTTAGACAACATTATGACTCGGTCCAACGAACCGGCTCGCAGATAAACATAATTACCGCATCCTCAGTGAATTTGTTATGCAATATTTTCATGATCGCTGGTTTGGTATGTCGTGATTTTGAGGTTGCACACAGTTTAGTCTACAAAATGAATATCCTTTGAGAGAAAGAAAGAGCGGGAGGATGCATCGGCCTGCTTGGTTGGAGTCGGCTGTGGTCTGGTCATGTGTGAACTGGACTGGAAACTGCTGTTTCTGAGTCACTCGCATTACATAACCTGCAAACAACTAACATTTTGTTAAAAAATATATAGATTCGGGGTGGTTCCAGGGATCCTACAAGTTGCACTTGCTGGGATGCTTAAAATGTCTCTTGGTTTCAGTCAAAACACATTCCTGCTCTGTAGCATCAGTGCTGAGCTGTATTTAATGTACTGTGATTGTTTTTTTACCAAAACCGCAGCGGATAATTCATGGTAAACTTAGAACAGGCTCTTGCATTATTGATGCTAGGACACGACAGGTATCGACAAACGTCTGACTGATCTGGTAATTACATCACAGTGCTGAGTTACAGTAATGGACACAGCTTCGGTCCCTCAGGACCATCTCTTGACCTCTGTGAAGCTGATTCAGGAGACGTATCTTATCTGATCTGGAATCCCAGCCCGCGTAAGCAGAAAAGTCATTGGATAAAACTCATGCCTCTTGTGGTATTTAAAGACCTACGATCCCCTGTGTACCCCAGGATTCCCTTCCATGCTGGGACTAAGTCTGTTATTCTCAGATTCGAGATTTATGTAGGGATTTTCATACCTGAAATGGTTAACCCTGGGTCACTGTGAACTCCAGGTAAACTGAATCCTGGGTAATCCTGTTTCACGTTTGAACTACTCACACTTTACCCGGGGTTAACCATTATTCCTGGGTATTCGTAAGAAGGGCTGGGTATCTTTCGAAAGTTTTCAATACCATTTCCTGAATGATAGTTTTTTTCGATAACAGTTTTAAGAAATCTGTTTAAACAAGATTACATTACCTCAAAAAGAAAAAAATTATTTTATTTTTTCAGCTTGTCACTCATCTCCTGAGCCACAGCACAAAAACAAACATCGACCATAAAATGCATGAAGGAACAAAATGTTACCAACACAATAAATCAGTATTAATAATTGTAAAAAAATATCAAATAGTTTTCAGTGTCCACATCTTTTAGGCTACATTACACTGGAGCATTTTTGTTGTATAATGCATAGCTTAGACAGAATATCTTTTCTGTTATTTCTTCACTTTTATTTACTCATATGTCAATCATGTTACACGTTTATAACCTGCCCTGTCACAGGTGTAGCAATTAGCTTGATATAAACAATATATGGCCAAAACACACATTACAAGTGTGAAAAGATTACAAGATTACAAGTGTGAAAACTTCCTTTACATTTAAAATCAGGGAACGTAAAAAAATGTGGGGTTTAGAATGACGATGAACCAAGTGCAGTATGAAAGGCCCTTGAGTGCTGGTTCAGGATGGGCCCATGGGTTAGAGATTTCCCCAGCAGCGCTGTGCTCTGCTGCACTGTGATTGGCAGCAGGGGTCTGGACATCTGCAAAAGAGCAGGAGCTGAAATTTCCTGTGATGCTGGGAATGGGCAGAGAGCCAGCGATGACTTCAACAAGGGTAATTCATTAGCATCAACACTAAGCACAGCGAGACCTTGTTTCTCCCTCTTAAATTCAGATTATCACAGTCTGCTCTTCCACTTGCCCTACTTTTGCGGCTTCTCCGGTCCCCTCTGTACTTGTTTACGTGTTTGCCCCTGTGTGCGTGTGAAATGATCGTGTAGTCAGGCCTATAGGTATGCCGAAGGCTATTGGACACTTTTTTCAGCTTTCTATTTGTGCATCCTTTGTTCTGCTTACATGGAACACCAAACGAATAAAATTGATGCGATAAAATTGAATGGAATGCAGTGGGATGTGATGTTGACACACATATCGCAGTGCCCACCCCGCCCCCCTCTTCTTCTGCTCCTGAGATGCTTATCGCCCGTGACAGATTAGGGCACTTGTCGTCGTCTATGTTTAAATCCTGTCGTCGTGATGGGAGTCGAAGCAGGGGTCTAGGCGTTCTGTGGAGATAGACAGGTGGACCGAGGACAGGAAAGGGAGAGGGAGAGTGCACAGAGGGAGAGAATGATGGGTTGAGAGTAGGAGAGAGAGACACAAGAAGTGGGGCTAGTGATGCCCGCTGTCTTAATGGATTTATGGCTGTCTTCCATTTGGTCAAATCAAACTCGAGCCTGACCCCAGCTATGACTGGCTCATGTTGTATCACTCATGAGGCCACAGCAGCATGACCTCATGGATCCAGCCTGCCTCTTTGTGAGCACTATAAATAGGATAGGAGGCCCCAAGCTCCTACTATAATGAGATTAAATCCATCCAGCCTTAACGTCCAGTGTGAACTGAGCATCACATCTGTATGTTGCTTCGGAAAAGGGCAGTGTGTATGGGTAAGCGCATGGCTGTCTTTGAGTTCAATTCAAGATAGACTTCCTTCTGGTGAAGTATGTCTGACTTCATTTAGTTTGCTTAAACTCTGCCCCTTAATTCTAATTGACTGCAAGCTCGCATTCAGTTCTGCCTCTATCTAATCAACATCTGATGGACAGAACCAAGTACTCACCTTATTTTTTTCTTTTCGATAATCCATTTCTCTCAGATAACGGACATAAAACAGAATAAAAGAAATGCTGTTATTTCCTTTACATTGGTACTTTAAAGTTAGCAAGTTGCTGATAATTCAGAATAGTAGGTAAACAAATAATCCACCTTATTTTTCTCATTAGAACGGCTGTGGTCATTTGTAAGTGTAATGTGTCTGGCTCCCAGTGTCATTCACTTCCAGTTAATCTTAACCGAACAAAACAGCTCATTTTTGGTTATTGTTTCAGTATTATTTACTATTTAATTTAAGAATATTTTCAGACAGAGCACGCAAGCTGTGTGAACTTCACTCACCTGCATGCCCCCCATATTGTTTTTGTAATATCAATGTTTATGGATTTGATAAGGCAGTTTATACTGTTCCTGCAATCTCACCACATCTGCGCTCAGGATGTGCCGTTGTTTTTTTCTTGTGACCTGTCCTTTATCAGGGCAATGTGCTTAACACCACAGTACCATAAAAATTCTTCAGCAACCTGTGTTTTACTGTAATGGCTGCAATCAGCTTGTCAGGCTGGATTTTATGTCAGATATGTTTTTTGTAGTAAAATGGCTCTCTTGAAGTAAAAGGGCCCTTTTTTTAACGATCTAAGCACATGGTCTAAAGCGCATGGCGCAGGTGCACTCATGGCATGTCCGAATCCACTTTTGCTGGAAAACGGTTAATGAGCCTGGGCACATGGTCTAAACGAGTTGTCCCTATTCTCTTAATGAGTAATGGGTGTGTTTTGGGCATAATGTGCAATAAACCAATCAGAACAAATAGGTACCCTAATTCTAATACATGAAATGACTATCCATTATGACATGTAGCATTTTTATACTTATGTATACAATTATAATCTTTTACATTTTAATCTTTTATTGTTTCATATTTAAAAATGTGTGCTGCTGCGCATACCTGTGTGTAATAAGCAAAGTGTACATGCGTTGTGGACACACCCAAAGGCGCATTTTCTACTAATGCACTCTTTTATGACAAAAACAATATTGTGCCATTGACTTTAGACTTCAGACCAGGTTTGAGTTTATCTATGGCGCAGTCTATTTTAAATTCCTGAAAATAGCAACACGCCAACAATGCGCCTGAACACACCTCTTTTTTAGACCCACAAATGGGTGCAAATGCATTTGCTATTTAAACAATGCCCCAGGACAGGAAAATGAGGACTGCATCAGGCTGAAACTAGCAAAAACACTTGAAAACCAAAATTAGCCAGTTCTCACGAGCAAGGCAAAACGCGTGCTGCATACACGTGTTAGCGTTATCCTGTTTTCATGTGTTTGTGAGTATGTGCCTGTATGTGCCAGTGTCACTGACTATTTGCATGTGTCTGGGGACAGAGTGGGAGACGACCAGTCTGTTTGGCCATACTGCTGATCGACAGCCCATACACGCTCCCTGCCTTACACTGCTAGAGCCTCCGAGAGCAGACGCTCTTAAGGCAAGACGCTCTGTGGCTCACCGGGGGCTAACCCTTTAGCTGCTAGGGGTGGGGAGTATGACTAAAATCTTAAAACATGATCAAAAAATGGCATTTTATTTTAAATATATAACATTTTCGGACTGTCCAGTAAATTAATTACTTAACAAATAAAAGGTACTTCATCTGATTTCATTATTTCTCTCTTTTCATTTGGATGTTGATGGATGCCATCCAAGAGATGATTATTCATAACAAACGAATGATGAATCTGGCATCAGTGCCCAAACAGCTTTACATTATGTAACATGAGTTAAAAACAAAATAAATGATTATTACAAAAGCACAACGAGACCCATTCAAAGCCACTGCACATCAGCTGAATTTTAAATGAATGCGTCAAGTTGTTATGTTGCTCGGCAACCGAAAACAACTAAGCACAACGCAATGGGAGTTTGACAACACTCCTTAATAACAAGTTCTTCCTCATTCTCTTTGGACACATTCCGCTCTGTTTTGTTTTTTACATACATCCATGTTTTTTATTGCTGTCACATGTAAATAGAAAAAAAGTGTTTCTACCGTTGTAAGTAAAGCTTTTCTACTGCTCTATATTTCTGCCCTTTTTTCATCTCTCCACTAATAATCGCTTCCTCCACTGCATCCACTCAATCCACTGCCAATAACTACTCCCAGTGCGCAGTCAGTGCTCCCTATATGTCTCGCCTTCAATTACCATCAGAAATATCAGTTGAAACATGATGTCGACGTGCATTGATGTATCGCTTGGCTGAGCAGTGATAGAAGTCCATTCATCAGAGGGTGGCCAGATGTGGAAAGATAGAGAGAGAGAGAGAGATTTTCTTTCTGCGTACTGAGGAGTGACTGAATAGATTGTGAAAGATGGAGTGCTAAGAGACACACATGAGAAGAGGTAAAAGGAGCTGAAAAAGAATGATTTTGTTCATGAGCGAGTGGGAGAGAGAGAGAGGACCAGATAAGACAAATGCAGCTGCAGAAACAAAGATGCTGTCTATGAATAGCCCATTTTTAGTGCATAAGTCTAGATGCACAGCCTAAATGGATCCTTCAACATTACCAGCCATAGACCCAAGTGTCTAAAATAATCCAACCGCTTTTCCAATTGAAGATAAAATGTCAAACTCTCACATAAGGTTCTTTCTCAATGTGATGCAGGCCATTGCATTAAAGTAGCCCAACGTCAAACACAATCAAATCACATGAACTATAAAAGAGTGTGAAAACACTATAAATACAAGCCAGTGGGATTCGATTAGAAAGCATAACATCACCAAGCCAGAATCTGAATTGTTCTTTATAGTAAAAGCAAGTCAGTGTCAACCATTGCTGATGTCCATTTGCTGATAGAGGTCAAGGCTCCGAATATTAAGAGAAAATTGATTTCGGAGGGGCTTCACAGCTGGAGTAACACAGATAGACAGACTCGGCATTGTTAAAAAGAGCCTGACACTTCCTCCAGACAGTCTAACTTAAAATAAAAATTTTCCGTCTCAAATCTTTTTTAACGATTTAGCTTTGACAAGAGTCTCCAAAAACAACACAATGTGACTACAGTGTAGCCTCAGGGTGAATGTGGTTTAAACTAAATGCTCCATTGAATAGATTTCTTCGCTCTCCCACTAATAACTGTTTTTGTCTTTTCTATCAATGAGCATAATTATTATCCTCTCACTATAACTTAATTAATCCTAAGAAATATAGGTGTAATACCTATGTTGAAGTGAATGTACCCTCATAGGTTTCTGTTTAAATCTTTTATTGCTTTCCACTGTTGACAATTGAGTGCCACTCATCTGTATATCAGTGCCATTCTGCAAGGCCAACTACCATAACCTGAAGATTGATTTTACAATTCAACAGTGAATGAGATACAATTACCAAATGAAAACACTCAAATTCTAATCCTGTTTCCTACAATTAAACCCAACATTTCATTTTCCCTCATTATACCAGTTAGCATTCATGATATGTTTTTCCATACTCTGCTATCATATCATTGTGTCTTTATAAATTTTGTGTGACAAATCAATTGTGAAGGTTGCCATATTAGATAAAATCTCATTAATAAATTGCCTGGCACAAAGAGGGACGATGGGAACTTCAGATTTACACCGTGGAAAGAACTGAAGTGTAAATTAGAAGGGATAGATAGATAGATAGATAGATAGATAGAGAGAGAGAGAGAGAGAGAGAGAGACGGAGACACCGTGTGATTCCTCTTTCACATACAAACAAATTATGTTAAAATACCCGCTTTGGCAAGTATTCTAGTAAACTCAAGTCGGTTATGTCTTAAAGGGTTAGTTCGCCCAAGAATTAAAATTACCCCATAAATTACTCACCTTGAAGTCATCCTAGGTGTATATGACTTTTTTCTTTCATACGAATCCAGTCTGGGTTATTTAAAAAATTGTCTTTGATCTTTCAATCTGTTTGATGCCACTCAGCGGGTGTTTCAATGCATCGGTCCGTGAGAAGTTTAATAAAAAGCACATCCATTAATAAAAGTATCTCACATGGCTCCGGGGGGTGAACAAAGACCTTCTGTAGCAAATCAATGCATTTTAGTAAGAAACATATCCATATTCAAAATGTTATAATCACTTTAACCTCTTCAAATACAGTTGTTTGCGCTCACAGTTGTAAAACGGAAGTAGCTCTGGGCTGATGACGTATGAGGTCGGCGTTGTGCATGCGCCGGCGAATCTCGTGAAAACTGTTTGTTAAAAATAGGAAAGGAAGCAAAGTTTTCTTACTTTAGCAAAGGAAAACCAGTATCGTCTTGGTTTTTATATCAAAATCCTCCGACATTCTTCTTTACAAATCCTCATTTTGTATTTCTAATAAGTAATCGTTGTTTTGTTTTGATGTCTCCGCTGCATTTCTGCACACATCACTTCTAAGCGGTGCTTGCGCAAAGCTGACCTCATACGTCATTCCCCAAAACTGCTACAGGCTAGCATTCGCACCCCACATGCATCATTGAGGCTCGGGCACCCATGACCCTAAATGCTGGCTCACCAGTTGTCCTTTCCTGCACCCCTTTTGGCATGTATTAACCACTAAAAAGCAGGAACACCCCACACAATTATGCTCTGAACCATTTTTCATGCTTCCAAAACATTAAATTCAAGAGCTGACTGTTTTATATATCCCAGCCCTTGACAGGTGTCAGTTTAATGATATAATCAAATGTTATTGTCAGTGGTTTTAATGCTGTGGATGATCAGTGTATATTTATATAATATAAAAACAGATAGATAGATAGATGGATAGATGGATAGATGATCGATCGCAATTATATGTGTCTGCAATGTAAGATAGATTGGTGCAGAGAGATGGAGAGATGATGGTGCTGTAGAAGACAACTCTACAGTGACACAAAGGTAGCTCTTGATGACTCACTCCCTCCCTCTCTTTCTGTATCTCTTTCTTTCTCTCTCTCCAGTCTGGATTAAAATAACAGAGCCCCAGCAGCCCCAGCCTGCAGAGGGGGAGTTATGCTTTCCATCTCAGAGACAGGGTGATACGCTAAAAATACCCCTCTGTGTGTGGGCTGCACGAGGAGATCAGGGCGGGGGTACAGCTCTGGAAGCTGGTTTGTACATTACAGCTTTGGTATATGCAGCATGAGACTCTATGTGCCGTCTAAAAGCACAGGATGAATGCTTTTACTGGAACCGGGCTGGTGTCAATATCCCTGATTGGCTCATTAGATGGATCAGTGTGTTAATTGTATTTCCAGTTCAGTTGCGATGTCTCTAATGGTGTCTCTGAAGAGCCTTTGTTAGACAGCCAACTGACCACTGCACTCTTGATTATGGAATTCCTTCCCTCAGTAACTTCTCTGTCTCGGTCATTACACTAGGAAATGATGTTCGATTGATGCTATTAAGAAATCAATACGTCGTCATGCAGTGAAATGGAGCATCGCCGCTTACTTAAGGGTCTATTTTTGATTACGTAAGATGTAAACAAAGCTGTGTCTGAGAATGATATAGTTTCAATTGTACACGGTCCATTGTGTATCTTCCTCCCAGTCCATGTATATATTCAGCCTATGAATCCCAGTATCCTGAAACCAGGGAGGATGGAAGTGCTCAAGTGCTGCTGAGTGTTTAAAGCAGACGGATGCTAATCGCAAGCAACCCTCATTAAAACAAACACTTGTTCAGGGCTTTCCCCTGACATTTCAGTTCACTAAAGCTTGTTAAAAGATGTGAATGCTGCTAAACAGATTCTTAATAGTTTTCCGTTACTCCTCATGGCCCCTAGATGCACAGGAACGATTTCCATATAAAAGGTTAGTGAGCAGAGTCGCACTTGGGAATGAAAGGGGTGAACGTAGAGGAGTGAGAGAGAGCCTTTGGGGTGCCAATGGCTGTACTCAGTGGGAATTAGTCAGATTTGAGTATTTATACAGGCAGGGAGCTGGCAGGATGTTGGCTGCTTGGCTTGGGCAGTGCCAACACCACTGAGTAATGTTTTTTTGTGCTGGTTACTGTGGCACGGCAGTGGGGTTCACTGGGTGAAGTTTGCTGTTATGAGGTGACACTACAGAATGGGATTGAGAAAAAAAAAATAGGATAGAATAATTTATCGCAGTCAGCCTGCCAGTCATGAATACGGTTCACAACAAGGGTTATGTTTTTAGGCATCTGTTTTGAAAGATTTAAAATGAACACTACTTTTTTTTGGAAATTACAGTTGTACAGTTGTACATTTTCTAACTCCCCTAGAGTTAAACAGTTGAGTTTGACTGTTTTTGAATCCATTCAGCTGATCTCCGGGTCTGGCGGTAGCACTTTTAGCTTCACTTAGCATATATAATTGAATCTGATTAGACCATTAGCATCTCGCTCAAAAATAACCAAAGATGTTCGAGGCTTGTATCGCTTTTTTTGTTTCCTGAAAAGATGAAACTGTGATGATGTTTGATTTTTTTTCCCCATTCAATTACAAAAAGATATGCAAAAACACCATTAAAGTCATGAGAAGTTGTGTGAGGAGCGGACTGAAATAGTTACATTGTTATTGATGAATAATCTGTGAAGTAAAGAAATTGTCTGACTTAAACAATTAGTCAGACAATTAATCTTCTTTTCAGTGAATTACAACTTAAATTTTGTTCCATTTATCATGCAAAGCAACCAGAAAACTATAGTGTGCCAGAAGTTTGGACCAATATCATTATACTTTTTTATTTTTGTGTCCTTTTTAAAGCTCGAAAGTCTCAGTATTTTCTTCTTTTTCTTCTCAGTCACTGGTTAGGAAAGACACAAATGCTGATGTTAATGCTGACAAAATGTTCTGGGGTGTATTTATAGCGAAGATGGAGTACTGTTCTTGAAGTCAGCAGTGTGCTAATATAATTTGGCTAGTAAGAACTGAAAGGTATCCCACAAGGACTTAAGAATAAGAATGGAGATATCAAGCAAGAATAAGAATAGAGATATCAAGCAAGAATAATAATAGAGATATCAAGCAAGAATAATAATAGAGATATCAAGCAAGAATAAGAATAGAGATGTCAAGCAAAAGAACAAATAAATGGACAAATGACTGATGCAGTGCTACTTAGATATCGGAAACAAACAGGGAGCAGGACGGTAGTAAAACAACTTTTGAGGCAGTCTATCATGTCTTCACAGGACTCGACATCGCACACCACTAGAGAGTCACTTTATGTGCAAAACCGAGGCTTATATGGAATTTGGAAATGCATCCAGCCATAATATAGATAGTAAAAGCAATCTTCTCAATGGCTCTCTGAGAAATGACTGTACAGCTGAATCAATGGTATCAAGGCTCTAAAGCCTCTTCCTGAGGGCAGATGCCTGGCTTGTCTGTTATGGTAGAGCTCTCACTGTTGGGACACTTTCAATGGGGTGCTTCTGATCCTGTCTGTCAGATAATCTGCTGTAATCCCCAGCTCTCTTATCTGACTGGAGCATAGTGTCCGGCAAGATGACTTCACGCCAGGAAGCACAGCATGGTCAGCCTGCCTCTTTCACTTCTGCCCCTGTGTTTGTGCGGGACTGTGACACAGGGTACAGCCTCTATGCTTACCTGCCCCCTGGGAGCTGGTCACTCACCTGTCTCGAGGGAAGAGGCTGTGCGACAGAACATCAGCAGCCTTGCAGGTTTCACCATGACTCTAGCTGCTGGAAGAGAGTGTTCCACACGCTCCCTTAAATATCTCTGTGAGTCAGAGCGGGGACTGATGAGACACAGTTCGCTGTAATGCACTGCCAAAGGGACAGAGTGCCACAATAAAAGCTCTATCACATGGTTTCAGCTGCTGATTAAAGAGTCAGCGATGTGAAAGCATCATATACAGTCACCACTGATTTCATGATTGCCCCCTCTCCCCTATATCTACCCTCTCCTTTGCCCCCCTCCTGAACACAGCAATCAACCAGGTGCTAAATGCCTGGGTGAGGAGAGGGTGAGGCAGTCATCTGGGGTGTTGGTTTGCACTTGGTGCACAAGCAACAAGCATCTGTGCTTGGCAGCGGAGAAGGCGGAGGCAGGAGATAACTGTCACTCTCCATTCAGGCTGCCATGCTGGGAACGGGCGAGCGGGCGGTAGTGGTTGGGGGTCGAGGTAGGCGTTAATCATTAACTAAAAGGGACAGAATTAAGGTTGTATTTTGCTCTTCCCACTTTAAGAATTTACTTTGCTCCGCTGATGGACTACAGCTGTGTACTCAGAGATCTTGAGAGTGTCAAGTGACCAGGTTTTGTGTTTGCTGGTAGTAAGAAATCAATAAGAGGGTCATTGGATGGAGTGACTCTGTAATTCTCCATGCTGTCCCTCACATACTGTACACCAAGTTTTATTTAATTCAATCAGCTTCTTCACTCAAACTTCAAAGCCTTTTGAAGCCCAGAGTATTAATGGAACTTAATCAAATTCTACCAGAACACTTTGTAGTGGCAAATGGGGAAAAGTTCTGCAGGATGTACTTGAGGCAAGCTCTTCAGATGAGGGGTCGATGGTTCACCTACTGTATAAATTTGGGATTACATTGTGGTGGCATTAAGATTGTGATCTTGGAGGGAAAATGGGGATAGTTTTATTGCATGCATTTATTTGGTGAGTCGTCTTTTGTACCAAATCCTTGTGACTCAAAGCTACTTCTTTTTAGAGCATTTTGCATGCTCTATTACTCATAGGCCCAGATTTATATTCAATTAATTTAAAAACTGCCATCTCGAAAAGCTCTGAACGAATCATGTCTCCACTCGCACTATCCTGGACTGTGTGTGTAGAGGACGGAACAACATTTATCAAATTACTTTAATTGTGCTGTCACATTCAGGCAGCCTCTTGGTTGTTAGGAAGACATACTGATTGTGTGAAAACCTTCAGGGGACACATGTGTGAGCTATTATGGATTTTAATTCTCCCCTCCGGACTTTTACCGGATAGCCGTTTCTTTTATTTTTAGACTTCGGTGTGCATCGGTTTGAGCACCTTTGTATTTGAAAGCAGTAATTGCTTTTCTTCTCTTCTGGATTTATTGTACGGTTGCAGCTTTTTGCAGTCACTCCTAGGTCATTTAGCGAGGCGCAGAAGATGCATAAACAACCCAATCAAATCGCCAGGGTCTGATTTCAGAGGAAATATAGGAAACTCTACCAGCTGGCACAAATCCTTTCCTCTGTGCCCCCATATGATCACCATGTCATTGTCCAGAGTGCTACTCTCTAGGGGTTCTGTTATCGCTGAATGAAAGCCAGAGCTGCCAATGGCAGATCCTGCACTCACAGTGTGTGAAAAAGTGCATTGTGTGTGTATTTTGCGAATACATTATCTATGATGAAAGTGTAATGCATTTTCCACCCTCATTGATTACTGAAGCAAGATAATTGCTGCTTCTTCTTCCACATTAATTTTATGATTATTATTAATACATGCCATTTGCATACATACATGTGTAACTTGATGTTAATCCTATTTATAACAATTCTTAAAATAGCAAACATCATATTCCTTTCATTCTTGGAGCTCGGTTTTGAATTTTCAAGAGTTAGCGACACATTGTTTGACACAACAGTTCCACACACACACACACAAAAAACCCTTTGATTGTGTGTCTATGAGGATATGGCGAGTGTGTCTCTTGTGCCTTATAAACAAATGAGAACTCCAATATCCCAGCATGCATTCTGCTTGCTTTTTATTCTGGGCTGAGTCACAGCTATAGACACAAATTACAGAGAAGGAGGCAGTGAAAGGCAGAGATCTTTGAGAGACAGAAGAGACAGACTGGTAAAAAAAAAAAAAAAAGCCAGAGACGGAGAGAAGGAGGTAAAATGAGGGTGAAAGAGAGGGGCTTAAATCACAACACAAGAAAGGGGTGGAGAGGGGGAAACTGGTTGACAAAGCTTCTCCTTTTTTAGTGTTTACTCCTTTGTGGATAGTCTCTGAGCAGCACAAATGTCACATGACTACAGGAGGCATTGAAGTAAAGCACAGACAGAAAAGCAGGAGCATTCTTGTGCGCCCACACATTCACTCTCTCTCTCGCACACAAACACACATACATAAATACACTACCTCTACAGGCTTGAATACAGTGCACAAAAAGCAACACACTCTGAGCGAAAGGTGCCGTGTTAGTGCTGAGAAAAAGAGCTTGTTCTTCATAATAGGAAATGGGTTTACAGAAAGTGTGCAGTAAAGCCTGACTGCTGTAGTTATGCAGATAGTGACAGGCAGTGCTACGTTGACTCTTTAAGGTCAACTGTGTGTTGTCATGTATAATTGGTGTTGCAGTTGTTGCTGGAAAAATAAAATGGTTTTGGAAGAAGCCGGTCATGCACCTAGGGCATGTAAATATTTAGATGAGGCCATGAGTCACCCCCCTCCTTCTTGCTCTACCTCTTCTTGTTTTTGCTCTCCTCAAGCTTTTTTGAGTACTTGTGAACTTTATCTTCTGTTGCTCACGTTGTTCGGTCTTCCCATCGCTGCAAGAGGAATTCTGTGAGCTGCGAGATAAGGAGTGTGAGAACGGGAAAAAGAGCAGGAGCAACTGTAAAAAGGAAGGATTTAGATGGAAAGCAGACAGACAGGAGAAGGAGAGTGATATAGAGGGAAGAGGAGGTGTAGGTCAAGAGCCTGAGGCAGTGTTCGTCTCAGGGGGCATATGGAGACGACAGGCAGGGCTTGTTTACAGGGGATTCACATCACTCAGGATCTCCAGAGAGAGAGAGGACGGCAGCTGCTAGAAAAAACCAGCACAGGCACGTTTTAAGTGCCACACATCTGTGCGATAAAGAAAATGTACACAACTGGCATAAAATACAGATTTGAAACTAGGCGTAGTCCAGATCCAGCTGTGAAGAAACAGGAGCTTTCCATAGCCACAGGCTAAAACTACCTTTAGTTCTGCGGTTAGGGGGCAGGAGACGAGCTCAGATGCCTCATGCATTGCGTGTGGGAAGAGGGGTGTTAGTGTTTTGTCTGTGAGAAGCAAGGGAGCGAGGGGGAGGAAGAGTGACTGACAGCGCGAGAGAGAGCCTGAAGTCTTGGCAGGCTCTGACGCTTCACTTCTAAAGTGTAGGCTTTGGTTTGAGGTTTCGCCGGTGCTGGTACCCATAATTCCTGGCATGACTCCGAGGAGACTGGAACCAGAACTGAGGAATTGGGAACCATGCAAGAGCCCTCTCTTTCTTCTGTTCGGCTCCTCTCGCACCGTGCCCATGACCCCTGACCCCAATATGAGCTTCAAGTGAAGCTGCTTTTTCAGATGTACGAGGCTCAGCATGTCCCAGCATACAGGTGATCCCAGCCAAATGGTTTGAGGAAGATCTATTTCCAACATTCTCCCCGTCTTTCATTAAATCTGCTATTGAATTTGGATTTGGTGGTATTATATGCCTTGTGTACTACAGGCGAATGACCTGCAATAGTTTTCATGCTCACTTTCAGCTCTGCAGTCATTAGGCTCTCTGGATGACTATCTTCATTCATTATCACAGAGCCACGATAACTGAGCAAATATAGCACGTCTATTATAACCCCAGATGAGGTCAGACACTGTATCCGTTACTTTGCCACTAGTCATGCATTAATGTTTCATGCTAAAAGTGTGTGGATTAGTCCTTCCACAGATGTCTGTTTAATATAAAGCTTAAAGCAGTAGTTCACCCATATAAAATCATGCCACATTATTATTATTAACTTACACGTGTGGTTCCAAACCTTGGTATATGAGTATGAGTATATCAAGTATATGAAGAACAGAAAACGTTCCACGGCTGTATTTTATATGTTTCAATTGGCATGTCACTTACGGTTGCGGCACATGCAAGAATCAACATACATTTCTGCATTTCGCCGACAGTTTTATCCAAAGAGACTTGCGTTTGATTCAGAGTATAAGGGTTTGGTGATGTGGGTAAGCAGATAATAACAGGTTTTTCATTTTTGCATGAACTATTCCTTTAAGCCACAAAGTGCTCATAGAATATAAATTGTGAAGTGGCGGCTGAGGATCCTTTTCTGATTAGGCTGGTGATTTCCTTAAATGGTTGTTCAGGGTGACACAGTCTTCATCCGTTCTTTATACATTCAGAGAGCGTTTGTGGTCTCTATAGTAAGAGGCAATCAGGATTGTTTGTGCTTCACATCTCTATTTGTGCTGTGTTGGACAGAGACTGGAAATCTAATGCTGCCACTGGCAAAGCTTTGTTCGAGCTAAATGACAAGACATGTAGTTTTACTTTCTCTCCCTGTTATTTTGGTTTCTCTCTCTCGACAGCTATGATGGGGAGAATGGGCCCTCTCCTGGCCGCAGCCCTATGGATTCGCAGGCGAGTCCTGGGCTGGTGCTCCATCCCTCCTTCCCTCAGAGTCAGAGAAGGGAATCTTTCCTCTACCGCTCCGACTCTGACTACGACATGTCCCCCAAGACCATGTCACGAAACTCCTCCATCAACAGCGAGGGGTAAGCCGTCTCCCTCAACACGCAGCACAGTTCCACTGTTTACTGTCTCCACTTTTCATTTCTAAAAGGCCTCAGAGGAAGTTCTTTTATCCCAGAATCACCATGCAGCATTAAGCACATCAACTAAATCCCTCTTTACCCGTCTCACTATAATACTGTTACACCCTCAGAAGAGCTCACGCTCCCAGCATGCAGGCAGTGACCACTGTGACTGCCGCATGGGTTATAGCTGTAAACAAATTGCATGTTTTTATGTTGGGTGGAGTCGATTTCTTCACACCTGTGAATGATTCTGGCTTCATCTAAAAAAACATCTGGCCATTTGGAAACATTAATGTTTTTTCATTCATTTTACTGGAACTGCTCTTTCCTCTTTCTACAGTCATGCTGAAGATCTCATAGTCACCCCTTTTGCTCAGGTAAGACCCGCTGTTGTGTCTGGCAAACAGTATATAATGAGTGCTAATTGCGTGTCACGACTTGCTGGGGTGGAGTTGAGTGATACCCTGCTGTTCACCTGCTCTCTCTCTTTTCCTCCTCCTCTTCGACACAGGTGTTGGCTAGTCTACGAACTGTCAGAAGCAACTTCACAATTCTTGTCAATGTCACGACTCCCACCAACAAGTCAGTTCAGTTCTTCCAGATTTGATGCAACAGTTTCTTTATTTCTGCTCTGCCCCCTTGTGGCCACAAGTGTCTTTTCTAAGAAATTATATTTATTATTCTATCTATTATATCATATATTTATAAATGTGTGTGTGTGTGTGTGTGTCTGTGTTTGTGTGTGATTTTTATACTGTAATAGTTATATAATATTTTAAAATATATAATATTTTTATATTCACATTGCTCAGTTCATAAGAAGTGCAGCTCTCCTGCCAGTGAGCAGTGCTAACTGTATTTATGCCAGTAGAGGGCAATCTTCACCACTATCACTGATGTACTTATCTTTTTGTCCACAGGAGGTCACCAGTGACCAGCCAACCCACGGTTCCCCCAGCAACACTCTCAGGTATATTAACTTAGTCACTGGTGAGCTTTCTATCTCCCACACTAGTACTGTCCCACACAGTGTCTCTCACATTACGCATACACTTCCTCTTGTAGGCACTGTTGGCAGTAAAATGCATTACAGCATCAGAAATATTGAAGCCATATGGGAAACAGTTCTGGAACCTAACCAGATGCTTTAACTAGCCAAATAACAGCCATCAGCTGCTAGTTTATAAGAGGAACTCCAGAGCATATCAGCAGTTGAAGGTGCTCCACGTGTTGAAGTTTTCTAAATAAATTAGTTATGACAGAAATAAGTAGTAGTAGTGGTATAATATTAATTTTTTTTCTTAAGATATCACTTCAACTTGAGCCCTCATCAGATCTTCTAATATACATTACATGGCCAAAAGTATGTAAATACTTCCTTCTACTGAGCAGGCTGCATATTGCACTAATTTCTGTGAGGACAAGTCATAATGCTATATGTTGTGCACAAAGTAAGGTCCATATAGGAATGGTTTAATAAGTCTGGTGTTCAAAAGGGACAGCACATTACCCAATTAAGGACTAGATTGGACCTCACTGAGTGCATTTACATGCATGTCCTTAACTTGATTTTGCTCCATAAGCCAACGATGCACGTGGTCTTGGAAATGCATTAAACCAACTTTTCTTTGTCATAAATGGCTTAAAGAGGTAGCCATCAAACTGGTACATTTCTGCCCATTACACCAATTTCAAATTCCATACAAACATACAGTGAAATGCTGCATCTGTAGAAATTGCATGAAAGGAGAATATGAGTCTATATACAAGTTTCCTGCTTGCATTTTTCATATTCAGTTTTTTCATTATGCAATAACTCCCATAATAAATGGAATACTCAATCAGAGAAAGCTTGATTAGGTTTTGATGTCAATAACGGAATAACCTAACTTTTTTTTAATCGTCTCGTAAACATGGTTTTCTTTTGCTGCCAGGTTATTGGTTTGCATTGAGGTTAAACACTGATGAACCTGGCTTGTTATTCTAATTCATCCTAAATTTATTCACTTTGTTTCTATGATAATAAGTTTATAAATCAGTTTATGTCAGATGATTTTGGCACGTTAACAGCTATGCTCTTTTTCCGCTGGTTTGAAAAAAAAAAAGGATTATCCATTCTTACAAGGGAAAGGATCTATTATTTATGCGACATTTGATCTCTCCATATGAAGTTCTTGAAATATTCATGCTTGGAAGTTTTTCTATGAAGACTCAGACAATTCTTTACTTCCTCCTGTCAGGAAACAACATCCCCACTGTTCACAAACAGAGTTCTTGCTGTGTCCCACAGTCGGTGTTAAATGCATATGACAGTAATGTCGTGATGTGGTGCTGATTGCTGTGTCTTATGTCCTGTGCAGATGAGACATACCAGCAGCTGGCCCGGGAGACTCTGGAGGAACTTGACTGGTGTTTGGACCAGCTGGAGACCATTCAGACCCACCGCTCTGTTAGCGAAATGGCCTCCAACAAGGTGTTTCTTCAATCACTTGCTCTTGCATTTGTCCTGCCTAGTTTTGTTCCTGTGGAACAGGGGTGTCCAAACCAGTTCCCGACGGCCACTGTCCTGCAGAGTTAAGCTTCAACCCTAATTTATCACACCTAAACCAACGAGTCAAAGTCTTCAGATGCAATTCTCCAATTTATTGGTTATAATTTCCTTTACATTTTACAAAACACTTAACATGACACATTAGATTTCATCAAGTAGAGGTTTCAAGATCTCCCTTTCTGTTGTTTGTCACGAATGAAAGACATTCGGAAAAAGATTCTTGAGCAGGTTGTGTGCTGGTTTGTCTAACATTGTCCCGTCTGAGTGATGTTCTTCTAATTATCCTCAATAAACACTGAGGCAAAAAGCTTTTGTATGCAACTCTGTCAGCCTTGTCTTACACAGTGCTCTGGTTTGAGAAGTGAAGGAGAGATGGAGAGAGGGGGAGAAAATATGGGGTTGGATGTGGATAGGCAGGACATGAGGGAGGGGGCTGCAGTTTGGTCCTGATGCTAGTGTTTCTGCTTTAACCTTCGTTGCTATCGCGCTGCAGCAAGGTCTACCCTGCCAGTTAACCATTGGCTCTTCACTGTGGCCATGAGGCATGTGATTTAGATTCTGGCCAATGAAAAATCGGTTGCTCTCTTCCATAGCTTGCCTGCTTAAAGACACAGTACCGTGAAGACTTTGAATGTGCAGTTTTTGTATGTTTGTGTCCATGCATCATAATACCGGCGTTTTGTGTGTTTTGCTGTATACCTGACAAGACAGATGCCAGAATGAGGAGTAAGCATCATTTGAGTGTGAATGGAAGATTGAGTGGGTAATTGAGGCAGAGCTTGTATGCTGAAGTAGATAACACACATATTCTAAGCCCAAAGCAGAATCATTCGTGCAGAGATTAGAGGAAATACTAAAGCCTAGATTCCCTCCCCTCCTTTTTGTCAGACTATTAAATACATCTTGCTCTCTCACCCTCACACACACACATACAGACGTTTCTCCATTTTTCTCCACTCTAACATGCCGTCTGTCGCACATGCGCTCTCAGGGTGCATGCACACGCACACACACCCAAGCACGCGCCTCCTGCCACAGCGGCTGATTAGCTTGCGAGATCTGTCTGCAGCATCCAGGGAAACAGAGCGAGAGGCAGAGCATCGGCTGAGCTGCATCTGATGCCGCGTGTGGATTAAACAGCGGGGCTGCTGAAGAGAGCCGCATTGTGCTGAGAGGACTGGTATTGTGCTCTATGGACTGTGTGCTTTAAACACAACTCGCTGGGAAACCTGGGCCCGGGTCCTGGAGCTCTGCGGTGGGGGAGGGGTGTCGACGCAGGGACAGAGAAAGGATGTTTTTCCAGACCACCGCTCTTTTGTAGTTTGACTTTTGACTGAAGGCCCCATCTCTTTTTGTGTTTCTGTGTCTCCTTGTTTCTGTCGTCCTCTCTGTCTCCTTTCCTCCGTTTCCTCCTGCTGTTACCTGTGTTGTTGTTTTCCTTCGTCCTCCTGTCATCCCTCCGTCAGTCACTGTTAGCAATTTGCTCATTTTCATCTTTCTCCCTATCTGCCGTAATTCCTCTGTCCCCCTTCCCTCCGCATCGTCTCCGTGTCCTTCAGAGGGTCCCGTCTCTTTGACTCTCCATCTTTGTCCGTTCCACCCTTCGCTGCTCTCTCCCCCTTCTGTTGGATCGGGATCAGCTCTACTCAGCGGCTGGGATGAGATGTAGTCCCTTTGGCCTGTGGATCTGGGCGGCTCCTTGCGGGCCGTTCACAGGGGACACTCGCCTGCAGATCACCGTGGAGCCTGCTTGTTGGTTTTCCGGAGGGCCTGGTTCTCGTACTGCTTGCTGCATGTAGAGAGACAGCGTAAGCGAGCGCTCGCCGCTGGACTTTCACCACAGCTTGCTCCCCGCCTCTTGGGGGCAGCCGTCACTCTGGAGCGTCCCGGCCTGCTAGGCTGTGGCCTTTCTGCCCACACCCTGACCGCGCCCACATGTCGCTGGAGCACCCGTCGTGCTTCGGCCCCTGTTCACTTCCGCGCCTCTTGCCTTTGCCAGCGGTCCACGCCATCTGTCACCCTCAGCATGGGTGTAGTGGAGGCCATTGACCCGTTACCCTCTTCATGCCCCTCACCTGTACCTGGAGGCTACCGGCTGGCCCACTCCTCCAGCTACAGCCCCCTACAGGGGAGAGGAGGGTCAGAGCTGGAGCTCGGGGCAGCTGCTGATGGGGTGCTGGATGGGGGTAGTCAGGACACCGAGTGTGGAACCCCCTTCATGGATCTATTCTGTGAGACCTGCTCCAAACCCTGGCTGATTGGCTGGTGGGACCAGGTAGGGTCCAGCATGAACAGAAAAAGGTCACTAAATATCTGTTAACAAACAGTTGGTCCGGTCCCAGGGGTAAGGCTGTTTGTTCAACAGAGTGATAAATAGAAATGCGGAGAAGTAACTAGGACAGGGTAAAAAGAAAAGTTTGCTTCTGAAACAGACTACATGTGATAAGACTGATGTTTGTTGCATGTTGGGCGCATCCATACCTCGAGTTTGATTTTAAACTCGAGCACTGAACTTTTGCACCTATTCAGTGTCACTTTGAGAGGCAGGGAGAAAATGGCTTCCGCTGTAGCTCTTGGCTTATGTTGTTTCTGTGCCTAGAGATGGACAGAACCTGTACTTGTGTCACAGGACACCTCAGCCCACATCTTACCACTTCCTCCCTCTTTCCCTTAAGTCTTCTGTCCATTGCTCTGTCTCAGTCTGGCCTGGGAACTGGCTTCTTCTGGTCAATATTTTGTAGTGTAGGACTAACTTTTTTCTGCATTGTCACTTCATCCAGGACTTGTGTTGGGAGGTTTGAAATGGATATTGATTGCATTGAAATGTGTCTGTTTGTGTCCCAATGTTTTTAATTCTATCTGGCAACAACAAACCTTAAATTGATCATGGGCTAAACTAAAAGTGTGTTGTTGCCAGATACAATTACAAACATTGGGACACAAACATGGACTCTCCCACATTTCAGCATCTTGGGCTTAGATGCTTTCTCTAGTTAACTGTTGAATGTCAAATATGTTTCATCTTTTTGTTGCTTATTGGACCTGTTAACATTAGCCCATTAACATGCGGAAGCACAGAATAAAAAATATATATATATATTTTATTATTACCATTTAAAGTGGTTTATTAATTAATCAGTGTCTTATAAAAAAAAATGGTACAGCCACAATACATTTACTTTCAAAGATTTAAATGTAAATAAATATGCTGTTGCCATTTCTTGTCCCCACCTTATCAAACTCAGTCTTGATAAATAAAGGCATCAGATACTATCAGATACTATCCCCTTGTAACACCTATTTGTATTAATTTTGACTGATTTCCTTTCCACATGATCTGGTATCATCTTGGTCCTCCAGAGGATGCGTGCTAAAAACAGTTAGCACTCTGTGAATGTTTTAATAATGACTCAGCACAGTACAGACAGAGCATTGGTACAGTATGTAATATGCACTTGCACAGGAAAGAGGATTTTGTAAATGAATCTTTATGTAAACTCACAGCTTGACTGTGTGAGATAGATCAACATTGTGTATTGATCCCTGAGGGAAAATTCGGGAAGATTCAGGTTTACAGTGTATGGGTTGATAGCTGTGACAACAAAATGGTCTTGGACTTACTTAAAAATTACACTTAACATTGATTTTTTAGTTCTCCTTCTGTGTCGATGATCAGAAATTGTGCATTATGTGTTTCTTAAAACTCAGTATATTTTACTAGCTATAGATGTTTTAACAACAATGATGATGCACGTAACAGAAATGCATTTGAATATGTGTGATACACGAACATCCATGTGATATAGGAAGGGAATTACATTCAGACCATGAAAGAGAATGAATAGAAATACAATCAATGGAAAAATATGACTGCAGAGGGTGATTACGTAGCATTAGACAAATGGTATGGAAGTAAAGACTGACAGGAAACGAAAATGTGGACTTAAAGAGAGAGATAAAGACAGAATGGAGGAGATGGAGAGTGATACAGAGAGTGCTGACCTTGGAGGAGGTCAGAGACAGACACCTGCCTACTCTCTCAGATTGTCACCCAACCCATCGGCTCGCTCCCATCACGCTGCAGGAGGGACTGTGAGGATGCAGTTGCTAAGGAAACCTGCTGGTTTCCATGGAGATTGTAATGTGTGAAAGACCAGTCAGTGGGACAGACCAGGGGTCTTATCGGAGTCGTGCTGTGTGACTGTGGACTTGTGTTGTGTTGTCTGCTGAACTTGCACAATTTCAGTCATTTGAAGCACATATTTGGTTCTTA
Source organism: Carassius auratus (assembly GCF_003368295.1). Lineage (NCBI taxonomy): Eukaryota > Metazoa > Chordata > Actinopteri > Cypriniformes > Cyprinidae > Carassius > Carassius auratus. Next base: position 18,885,811 of record NC_039245.1, on the reverse strand, counting down.
TACAAAGACGGTTTGCAGAGATTTAAGGAGACCACTCCACAATGCTTTCCCCCGATGGCCATCACTTAATTAGATTTTAATTAAAAGCAAGCCCTTCCTCTAACCACACAATGTTACAGCTGCAACATTAGTTATGCCTTAGGTTTATTTGCATGTAAATATCTGCACACTGTAGAAGTACAAACTGCATATGACCTTGCAGTACCACATACCATGGCATTTTTAAGGTTGCATTCAGACATTTTCAAAACACGTCTTACGTCTAAATGCAAAAGCAAGAGTAAACATCAGAATAATACAGAAAAAGGTATGTTTTTAAGGGACAGGGCACCCAGAAATGAAAATGTTGTCATCATTTCCTCACCATCATTTTGAAAAAAAAATTCTTCTTCTTCTAACTTTAACTTTATTTATTTAACCATTTAATACAATGGATTTGAAATGTTATCATGTAATAACATATAATGATAATAATATTCCGCTTTTCCCTGTCTATCTATCCCCATCTTTCCCTTTTCTGATCTCTAGTTCAAGAGGATGTTAAACAGGGAACTGTCTCATCTTTCAGAGATGAGCCGCTCGGGGAATCAGGTGTCTGAATACATCTCCACTACCTTCCTAGGTGAGTGCGCATGCTCTTCTCTGTACTTCTATTTTCAGAAGCGCAAAACCTTAGATTCAACATCGCAGTATGTACATCTTACCGCTCTGAAACACTCGACGCTTACTGATTTGAAGATAGCTGTCATCTATTAAACGTTCATGCACTGGTTGTGTCTCAGACAAACAGAATGAGGTGGAGATTCCCTCTCCTACGCTCCGGGAGCAAGAAAAACCAATGTCTCACATCAGTGGTGTCAAGAAGCTTACACACAGCTCCAGCCTCACTAGTGCAGCCCTGCCCCGCTTCGGGGTCAAAACCGAGCAGGAGGACGCACTGGCCAGGGTACGGGCACAACTCAGAACTTTCCCAATCCTCCACCATTACTACTGGTTATTGGTGTAAAAAAAGTCAGTTTGCCAAAGGGATTTGATGATTTAATTAACTCTGTCTTTACAGGAGCTGGATGACTTAAACAAGTGGGGCCTTAATATCTTCCATGTGGCTGAGTACTCCAATAACAGACCTCTAAGTTGCATCATGTTTGCTATCTTCCAGGTGTGTGCTCCCTGAATTAACTCTCTCAACTACATAGTTTTTAATTTTTAAAAGGTATATTTTCATAATGTTTGAGTATCAGTGTTCCTGCTGAGTCTGTTTTGAATGTGATGCAATTAAGAAAACCTGCAATAAACATTAGCAGATAAATAATTTCCTTAATACTGTAAGTATAACTGACATTACAACTGAAATATACCCAGCTGAATTGAATAAAATCAAACTGATGCTGGAATCAAAATATGAACTTATGAATCACAATTTAATCGAATCGGGAAATCTGTATTGATACCCAGCAATACTAGTTACAACAGCAAACTTCTTCATTATTTATATTGACTCACGATGGTTTGTTTTACTTCCACTGTTTATGTTCTGTCTACAAACTGCAACGCGTTAAAGGAAAGGGATCTATTAAAACAATTTCGGATCCCAGTGGACACATTTGTCACCTATGTGATGACACTGGAAGACCACTATCATGCCAACGTGGCCTATCACAACAGCCTGCATGCCGCTGATGTCACACAGTCAACACATGTGCTGCTCTCCACACCGGCACTGGACGTGAGTATATGCCAACATGGGACAGTCAGTGCCCATTCAAAAGCAAAAAGTTTCATCATCTGAAATCAGACTTCAAAGTCAGCACTGACACTTCACATAATGACCATCATTCAACGGTGTCTTCCCACCAGGCCGTTTTCACTGATCTTGAAATCCTGGCTGCATTGTTCGCCGCTGCCATTCATGATGTAGACCACCCTGGAGTTTCCAACCAGTTCCTCATCAACACAAGTAAGTCCACATTATAAAAAAATTATGATGGCATCTGAGAAATGGTTTACAGAAGTGCAAAATCATAGGCCTTCTTTCAATGCATTTTTATATATTCTAGAAATAATATTAAGTAAAATGATAATAATACTAAATACATTTGCATTGCAATTACATTTTTAATGCAAAAATGACTGATGATTTGTTTACTGGTGCTTCCAAGACTATCACAAATTTCATCAGAACTTCATCTGTTAGTCAGCTAGATAATTATAGGGGTGGAGGACAAAATCAATTCACATATGAATCGTGATTCTATCTTCTGGCGATTCACATCGATTAAAAAAATGCCAGTATCACTTTTCTGAAATGTTACATTTCTTTAACTTTGCCGTACTGTCAAAAGTGTTTGACACGTTAGTGTGATTAATCACAGTAAGCTGCAAAAAGATTCAGTGCAGCACTCTCAGAGGCATTCAATCCTGAATTCAGTTCTCTTTCACAGATTATTGCACTTAAATGGTCAAATATACACTTAATTATGTCAAAATGCACATTATATGTATTCACATAAACATAGTATATTATGTAGTATGTGAATGTGAACAGTTTGGAGCAAAACAGATCTAACAGTATATTAAATCCGTGCATTTATTCTTAAAGTGTATGCAGCCTAATAAACTGTTGCCGTCTGTTACATTAATATTAATTTAAAATAAATAAATGAAAAAAAAACACAGAAAATCATGCACTGCTTTAGACTTAATCACTTTTGTATCTTTATTATGAAAGATTATTATATCAAGAAAGATATTATATCACTGTATATGTAATTCATACAGGGACGACTATAAAGTTCTTTATTTTTACATTTGATCATTCAATTTCTGTAGTATTGATGTTAAATAAATGACTGTACCTGAAAAACTTCAAAGTTTATTTAATTTGTATTTCTTTCTATTATATTTGTATGATATTTTTGTATTTAATTTAACAGATTTATATTTGCAAAAGTTTTTATTATCGTGTTAAGGAATTTTATTTATGAACCAAGTACAGTACATTATTACAGATGACTCCTAGTTATTTGTGTAATGATAGCAGTCAGCTTAAATGGAGTTTGTTTTATAATACTGGGTTGACTAAAATAGGAAGAAAAAATACAATACATTTCAAGACTTACATTTAATTCAGTGAGCTTTTTTCTTCAAGACCTATTAAACTACGTACTGCAGTCATATAGGAAAGTGTTAACTGAAATCTATGCATAAATCAAATCAAAATATGATTCAAAATCTGAATTGAGTTTTGAATTGATGTACCAAAAGATTCCCACCTCTAGATAATTGTATTGGTAATTAGGCTAGCCATGGTATGCAATAAAACCGGTTATGAGGGAAGATACCGGTATTTAAATGTATATTGTTTAAAGGTGAGAATTTTAGTTTTACTTGACAACAAAAGTTCTACATCAATATCCCTAATTAATGAAATAGCCTTAAACAATATGTATAGTGTAATGTATAGTAAAATGTATAGTTACCAGTACATCAAGCTTTCAGTCTTGCCACCTCTTACGTCTATAGAGTAGGTTCCTTTTAGACATGAGAAGCACGTTCAACGTCTTTGCAATGCAGCTGCTATAGTAACAAACAATAAACATGCTTGTTATTGTGAATGAAAATATAATGCATCTGAGGCTATCTCTAAATATTGTGAATAAAATGGGCAAAATCTGCAACAGCGTCCTCACTTGTATCTGTAAAGGCCCCAAGGAGACCCTGAAATCTACTAATACAAGGGGGAGTCGTGGACTCCTCACCCTAAGGTTGTGGGTTTGAGTCTCTGGCTCTTAACTTGGCTGAATGTCACGTCACGTCACTAATAGCCTGGCCTGCTCTTTGTCACAGACTCAGAACTGGCATTAATGTACAACGATGAATCTGTACTGGAGAACCACCACCTGGCTGTGGGTTTCAAGCTTCTGCATGAGGAGAACTGTGACATCTTTCAGAACCTCACCAAACGGCAACGGCAGAGTCTGCGCAAGCTGGTCATCGACATGGTTCGACCCTGACTGCACTGCACTGCACCTCAGTTTTATTGTATTCCTGAAGGTCTACATGTTTGTTTTTCCCGTGTAAATGGAAATAACCACAATTTCTTTTTTCCTTGTCGTCTCAGGTTCTGGCAACAGACATGTCAAAGCATATGAGCTTGCTGGCAGATCTGAAGACAATGGTCGAGACCAAGAAAGTTACGAGTTCAGGTGTGCTGATGCTGGACCACTATAATGACCGAATACAGGTGTGTGTCTTTATCATGCAACAAAACCGTTCAAAACTATGACGTGATTCTGTAAGTGCAGACTAGGAAAAAAGACAGACTACTTAGTCACAAGTGTGTATGTGTGTGTGTGTAGGTCCTGAGGAACATGGTGCACTGTGCTGACCTTAGTAACCCAACCAAGCCCCTGGCAGTGTACAGGCAGTGGACTGAGCGTATTATGCAGGAGTTCTTCCGGCAGGGCGATAAAGAGCGAGAGCGTGGGATGGAAATCAGCCCCATGTGTGACAAACACACTGCGTCCGTGGAAAAGAGTCAGGTACACATATAAACACCCACGCAGGCATACATTCTCAACCTTCTCTGACATAAGCTGCTCCTAAATGCTCTCTCGGTGTCGGGTTTCCTTATTCAGGTGGGATTTATTGATTATATTGTGCATCCCCTGTGGGAGACCTGGGGGGACCTGGTCCACCCTGATGCTCAGGAAATTTTGGACACCCTTGAGGACAACCGGGACTGGTACCAAAGCACCATTCCCCTGAGCCCGTCGCCACCGCCGGACGGCCCACATAATGAGCTTGAATCCTGCAGGAACAAATTCCAGTTTGAGCTCACCCTGGAGGGAGAGCCAGGACAGGACGGTACACCCAGTCATAACCACATAGACAGCCATGGTCAAGAGGCAAAGAGAGAAGACGAGGAGGCGGATGAAGCTGAGGAGGACGAGATCGAAGAAAAAATGGAGGACGGCGAGGAGGTGACAGAGGTAGTGGTCGAGAGCTCGGGACGGAGGCGACTGCAGGTTCAGTCAGTAGTCGAGGAGGAAGACGAGAGACAGTCTGATGAGATCCCCATGGAGGAGACGGAGGAGGAGGAGAAGTCAACCTCTCCCACCGATGACACGTAATACTTGAGATTCAAGGAACAGCTGTCTGGCCCAGGGGGCTAAGTAGGGTCCATCCCTCAAAAACTGTCCCTATTCCCTTCACATAGGACTTTTCTGTTTCTGATAGCTAGACCGTGAACAGAATAAGTCTTGTGTACCAATCCAATAAGATGTTTTGATTTTGATTTTTCAAAAACCGAGCAAAATAATATCGATATCAGAGAAGTATTCAACACAGCAACTGTAGATTTCGAGCGCGAGCTGGAGTCCATCCAGCAGCGGCGAGGGTGAGGTCCGACGGAGAAACCGAATCACGGTGGGGTTTGTAAAGGGCCGTTACGTCAGTGTAGCACTCTGGAATCTCTACACATACGCATTCACACATTACATAAATAACGATACATGCAAACACACGGCTCTGTGTGTGTGTGTGTGTGTGTGTGTCTGTGTATGTGTTCAGGGGGCTTGGATCTGAAAGGAATCTCTTTGGGAAAAAGCCATCATAAAAAGGAGCACCAGTGTCAATAATCAGTTTTTAAAGCATTCGAACAGGGACTAAAATCCTCCGAATTCACACGCTGAGTGAGACCTTTTCCGATTTCTGTCATAGAGAGAACACAGTTACAATACCAGGAGAAAATAAGATAACGTGTGTTGTCCAGAAGACTGTGGAGGGATGAGTATGTCGGAAATGATTTGCTAGTGGGTTCCACCCCCTCTAACCCTTTACCCAGGAGTGCTACCAGTGCAAGATGGCCATGTGCCTTTCTGAACCACCAGCTTCATCTCTGGAGCTGTTGTGAAGCAATGCATCGTGGGACAGGAGTGTCTGCTTTTGTCTTCATTTTTGATTGTCTCTTTCTCTCTCTTTTTAAGCAATCTATCTCCATCGAATATGGTTTGTGCCGGCATGGAGCATTCACATCGTCTTTGTGATCATTCCCGCTCTCATCTGTCAGTCGTCCTCAGTCGCTTTCAAGCCGACCGAGCATTTAGGGCCTACAGTAGATTTATCACCGCCACTGCTTACGTACTGCCCTCACTTTCCATGTGAATAACTAATGATAGTCACTTTCTGAGGATAAGCCATGTGACGCTTTAAAACCATATGTTTTGCCTTCGTTTTGTTTCGTTTTGTCATATCCACTCCTGCCAGATTTGTAAAAGCAACCGTCTCCTCGATCGCAGCACACATTCGTACAGACTCTCTCACCTTCACCCACTCATGCTGGTAATACATTCGCTACACGGCAGCACACTACACTATGTTTTGCCAAAGGAATGAGTGCTGAACTGATAAGTTGGAGAAGCACTGATTGGTGGCTACTAGAACAGAGGATTGTGAGAGAAGGTGAGGCATATCTCAAAGAGAAAGACTTGAATGGTTAGATAGTTGGAAAGACAAGTCAAATGCAGCCATATTGAGTTTGATGCTTTTTTGCCTTATTGTCAACTGCGGGGTTTCTACCTGTCATGTTGTGGAATAATAATATGTTGCCATTTTATCCCAAATTATTTGTTTCATGTCTATATGCATTGCTAAATGTCTGTGAATACACAATATCTCCATCCGTTTTTTTCTGCATGGCAAAATGACTATAATGGAGTACTAAGAAAGCAGGTCATACCATTAACCTGAACTGTTCCTCAAGCGTATTTCATGTCCAGCATCTTTTAGTGGTGTCTATTTGAATTTTCACCAACTTTTAAAGGGATAACGACGAGAGAGATAGAAATTAATAATGAGAGTGAGTTCTCAGGTGGATGTTAGATTTGCAATATTGCCTCTCTCATCTCTCAGATTTGTATTTATTTATTTATTTGGTTTTAGTTCAGTTGAATGAACCAGTTGTTGCTATATTTTGGGACAGCGTTTGTGAGGATCCCTCTTGAAATACAATGGCAAGCTAGTTCCTGCTGGTCAGTAGCTTAGCTTTACACAAGCCTGTGCCTGTCAGAGCAGTAAACATAGTACGTATTTGATAAGTGTATTTGTCTGTGACGGGATGTCATGATATATGTTTTCATTTAGTGGACCACCGGATGAAAGCCTGAGATTACACGATCGGTTTGTGCGAACTGATTACATTCCCATATACATTCGCCTGTCTTACCTTAAAATTGCTTCTTTTGTGTGGCTTTTTTTGTTGTTGTTAATGTTGTGAGCACTACACTAGCAAATAATATTTGCCATTTTAACACGACACTGTAGCAATTGTTTCTTATTAAGAAATTATTCGAATTATTTCCTTGCTGCCATTCTTTTTGGATATCAAAAGGAAAAAAAAAAACAAGTGTTTTCTTTGAACAGTTTGTGTACAGTTTTTATTTTTGTATCATTCTGGTTTGATGGTTTGAAAATAAAAAAAATAAAAATGTAAAAACTAATATAAATAGTAGACAAATCACTGCTTGTTTTGTATATACTGTAATGTTGAATTGTAAATCTGAGATCTCTCCGAATCAATCACTTTTAGTTGTAATGAACTGTAGTTGAATTGTGGAATTTCAAAAGCACCTTGCCCTTTCTTTCTCCTGTCATGTCCCTGCCATTCATTTGGGGGATTTTAGTCAACCTCTCACCCCCTTTAAATGTGAATATTTGAATTGTATTGGAAAACAGACTAATCATCCGTTATTTCTAAAACTTGTCTTTACCAGCACTTTATTTTTTCTGTAGGAAGTTGTGGTGAGATGGCTGATATCAGGGGAATGGTATATAGTGTTGTATAGCATGACACAGGGTAAGCAATTTAAATGGCTCGGTCCAAATGTCCTCTTTTTGGTCCTTAATGCCATTTTCTGCTAAAGTACTGAACAACATCAGCTACTCTGTGTCGCAAATCTGGATCGTAATGGCTTTCAAAAGAGGTTTAAATACTTCTGTGAGGTTAAAGACCAAGAAACAGTCGAAAGAAAGCTGACATGGCTTCATCAGAGAACAATTATTCTTTGTACTTTGAAGTCAGGCCTCATGAGACTCTCCAATGAAATTAATCTCTGGGCTTTACATAATATGTTACTTGTTCACAAGTTATGGTAATAATATAAATGAAAAAGAAGACACGGGAAAATGATTGTAATATTTGTACATGATATCTCTGTAATGTGTATAATGTGTCCAAGTTATTTTATATTATATTATTTTTATGAAAGGTTTTCCTCTGAGAGAACTAAGTTGACATTTTGTGAATAAAATGCATTTAATAAGCAAACAACTATATATAAAAAACAAATATATAAATATATACCAGTATATTTTTTTCTTTCACTGTTCAGTACTGTAAAGTGTGTTGAAAATAACAAATAAAGGACGATTTTTCTAATAATTGCAATATCTGTTTACCTTTTTTCCTCCATGTGTGCAGTCTCTGCTACGTGTAATCAGGCTGATTTCTGTGTATGATCATTACACACCTCACGAAAGCAAACACTGAAAATATTCTGCATCACCTGCTTAGAGAATGAAGCATTATTTGCAAAATGGTAGAGTTGAGGCGATTATTTTGCTCAACGGTGACACTTTACTGACCCCTACAGACTGACTTTATTTAGACACAAATTTGTTGAATTTAATATTTTTAGTAGCTTAAACATTATACACTCTGAACCTTAGGACCTGTTCTATTTTTTCATAAAAAAAAAAAAATCAAATTAAGATTTGAATATTAATGTAAAAGTAATCTAAGACGTCGTCTCACTGTTACACTGTTTGAAAAGATTAGAGAGAATATAATAATGTAAACCACGGCTTCACGAGGCTTATTGCTTTTATAAAACGGGCAACACACAGAAGTAAACAAAGGTGTGTGTTTGTAGTGTAATTTACAACCATAGACAGTAAAAGTTTACAACAGCTTCGAACGCGGCTCAACCAATCAGAATCAAGGACCGGAACTATCCGTTTTATGAAAGTAAATTATCCATAATTGCAAGCAACTAAGCAACCAAACCCTAATAACATATGTGTAATCAAATTATAGTTACTTATCAAAATGTTAAGGGTTACATCTAAATATTCTCCACACACATACAGATTTGATTGATTTATTTCCCAGATTACATTGACTTCTCTGAAATATGAGACACCAATGTTTCAGGAGTTTAGGACACAGAATAGGACACATCTGTTTATTTGATAACTTTATCACAGCTATTAAATTATATCTCGTTATGATTGTAAATCCGTATTTAACCTAATGATCTTAAAGTAAAAAGAGGTGCTAAAGTCAGATTTTGAGGTGGCTGTGCTTTAAAATGTAATTATTATAATCTTCTTCAAGTGATGAAGGATTTCGATAGTCCGACAGTTATCAGTGTTGAGTCCTACTTTAAGGTTAATCCTACCTGCTTTAAATAGGCTATTTCAAAATTATTCATTTTGACATTCATTAAAAAAATTGGACAGTAATAAAAAAGCAGTTAGTTAAATTTATAAAGCAATTAAAATACGTATGCTAATTTTTATATTTTAAATAGGAACTTTTAATCTGTAACCCATTACATTTCCAAAGTACCCTTCCATCACTGATTATTCACTATAAAGCGCTGCATAAACCATTCATAACGCTGTTTGCTTCAAAGTTTCTTATAGGTAGCTATAATTTGGATTTCATTCAACCATGTAAAGGTTCACAGCACTTACCAGAAACATTAGGTAAAAAAGTCCTCAGAGGTAAATTACCAAAAACATTTTAAATTTAAATCCTTACAAACATTTTTGAACAACTTTGTTTATTACAAGTTTCGCGTTACTTGAACACAAATTGTTTTCATCACAGTCTTTTTAATGAACTTTACTTTTACTATCACTCGTCATAATAGGATATAATCCAGCCACAGTGTTTGAAGGAGACGAGTCAGTATCTAGCCGGTTGGACGCTGTTGCCTAAATATTTGGGAAATGGTTTATTATTAATAAAATTATTGATTTTGTGCAAGAGGTAAGAAAAATAAATCACTTCCGTTTTTTAAATGACTGCATTACCCACAATGCCGCATTCTTTTTTACTTGAATCAACCAATCATTTCGCAACACCGCTCATCTTGGTGACGTAACACAGTGCGAGAACGCTCCACGGAAGTAAGTAATGAGTTTATGTTTTACAAAGCTTTTTTAGATGTCTTTGACTAATTATACAATCGCACATTTAATTTTCTCCGATGTTTATTAAAAAAAAATGCTTGCTATCGTGATAGTGTGTTGTTTATCATTTTAAATCGGTAAGTATTTCAGTATGTTCGGTTGGCCGTGTGTGCGGAAGCCATTTCAGGTTGAATTAACGAAGATGATGCGAATAAGACATTTTATAAACGGCTTTATCTGCGACCATCATTTGGTTGAAGAAATATATTGATTTGTTTAGCTCTTTGTAAACCTTTGGAATGAGATTTATAGTTATGAATGGATTAGATATCATGTTCAGTCGAACAATGAATTGTCCGTTGATTTGCTCCAAGGTCACGCGCCTCTGGTGGGAGTTTGCGTTTGTCCCTGCATTTCCTGAGGCATCATGACCTGCCTGCACCTGCTGTTGACTTTGGGCTTTGCTGTCAGCTTGGGGACACCTGTAGAAATACAAAGGCCCCGAGGAGTGCCACTGACAAGTATACAAGTCATATAATTTATTGTATTTTCTTTGGCTGTACGTTCTAGTCTAACTGGTTTAACTCTTATTTTGTCTAAATAAATAAAGAGAAACAGTTCTATGAGGAGAACAAGCCTTTCACCTGTCTTGATGGATCCCGGACTATTCCTTTTGACCGAGTGAATGATGACTACTGTGACTGCAAAGATGGTTCAGATGAGCCAGGTAACGATACTTAAAGAACCCATTAAAAAAAAAAAATGTTGATAATTTAAGATGGATTAGTTTACCGGTCTTTAATTGAAAGATTTTCACGTCTGATTTATGTTCAAAGTCAATTAGCAGTGAAATGTTTTCCTGAAAAGTCTAGTGACATGTCATAAAGACATTGTAGAAGTAATCCATTGGTTTAATACCAGACCTCTGAAGAATCATGATCACTTTATTTGATGAGCAGATTTAATTAAGGCTTTTATTCACATATAAACACTTCTTAAGTCCATGACGAGTAGAAAGTGGTGATACAGTACAGTTTGGCGGTATATGCAAAATGCAAATGCATAATGGAGATGTTGTGCATAATAGTTGTTTATGTCTCCTCAGGCACTGCTGCTTGTCCGAATGGTAGCTTCCATTGCACCAATGCTGGTTACAGGCCCATGTTCATCCCATCCTCCCGTATTAATGATGGCATCTGTGGTAAGATGACTCTGCATTTGGACATTTCTCCTCAGCAGTGTTCTATCAATGGAATGGTTTTGCATTAGAAATCTTTCCTCTCCACAGATTGCTGCGATACTACAGATGAGTACAACAGCGGAGCCAAATGTGAAAATACATGCAAGTGAGTTCTGATCTAAATTAATGAGAAGCACATAAAGATACATTCACACTGGATGCATTATTGTGCCCAATTGCATACATGTGCAAAAATTGTTTTATGTTTAATTGTTTTAATTTCCATTTTTACTTATGATGCTATATTATGGCTATAAACACATTGAAATTTATGAGATATGTTTGCTTCTCAGGGAACTAGGACGTAAAGAGAGGGAAGTTCTGCATAAGATGGCTGAGATCACCAAAGAGGGCTTTCTCCTGAAACGGCAGCTTATTGAGGAAGCCAAGAAAGGACACCAAGAAAAGCAGGTAAGATCTGCTTTGTATGAACCCATTCATCAGGGAAGTCAGGACGCTTTGGTTTCATATTTAATACCTGATGATACAGTATGTTTCTATCTGTTCAGCTGCTAGTGCTGCAGAAATCTTAGCGCATGTCGGTCCAAGCATGATGAAATGCTGCCATCATATTTGTTTAGCTTTTTTTATTCTGACTCTCACGTGCAACAGAAATCATCCTGTTCGGGCACCGAATAATTGCTTGTATACGTTGCAGTTTTAAAAAGCCATATTTTGTCAGTGTGAGTTTTTGTAAGTGTAATATGCTGTGTCTCTTCTGTAGAGTAAAGTGACTGATATGCAGGAAAATAAGAAACAGCTCGATGAGAAAGTTGAAGCGCTGAGGACCGTGAAGGAGACAGCAGAGCAGCCTGAGAAGGAAGCTAAAGAGCGCCACCTCAAGGCCTGGGAAGGTGAGTGCAGCTGTTTATATTAAGAGTCAAAGCAAGTTAATATATCTTTAAGCCATATGTATATCTGCAAAATCATTCACACATTAATTATATAAAAATTGACTTGAGATGTTTAGTTTGCAGGCTGGTTCATTTCATCATTGATTTGTTATTTATATAGATCAAACCTGTTTTTTTTTTTGTTTTTTTCTTCATTCCAGAGCAAAAGGCAGCTATTCGTTTGGAGAAGGACAAAGCCAAAATGGCAGAAGCCTTTTTGGAACTGGATGACGATGCAGATGGCTTGTAAGTGCCAATGAGTATGGTTTTTATTTTTTTATTTAAAAAAAATTTCCTCTGGTAGTCAAGTCATCTTTGTTTATATAGCGCTCTATACAACACCAATTGTGTCGAAGCAGCTTTACAGTATTAATCAGGGTAATAGTGTGTTGGTAACGCAGGAGGACAGTACTAACACTCAATTCTCCAGTTAAAGCAAGTTCATCTTTGATTCAGTGATGTCATCATCCAGCTCAGTTCAGTTCTCTTCAAATAGTGTCTGTGCAATCAAGTCAACAATATTGGCAGAAATGAAGTGTCCCCAACAAAGCAAGCTAAAGGTGACAGTTGCTAGGAACCAAAACTTAATCAGTGATAGAACTGGAGAAAAAACCTTGGGAGAAACTAGAGTCAGTCTTGGACAAAACCAGCATGGTGTGGTTTAATTCCAGGCTGCAACACAAGTCAGATTGTGCAGAGGACTCTGGTTCTTGTGGTCTTGCCCCGATGGCCGTCTACTTGACGAGGTCTTCACAGGGGATCTGATTCAGGACTGTAGAGGTCGTCTCTAGGTGCTGATCCAGACTGGATCTGAGTAGCTGCGGTGACATCGGAATAAGAATGAAACTCACTAATATTAGCGTAGATGCCATTTCTCATATGATGTAACGTGTATATCGGATGTTATGGGATGTGTTCCTGGTTCTGGATGACCTAATTAATGCAGCCTAACAATCTGAATTATTGAAAAGTGATTTGTGTGTTCTAGATTTAAGATTTGACAGAGGGTGTCTGCCTCCCGACCAACACCAGGAAGACTGTTCCAGAGGTTGGGCACTAAATAGGAAAAGAATCTGCTGCCCGCAGTTGATTTTGATATTCTAGGTATTATCAAATGGCCAGAGTTTTGAGATCGCAGCAGACATGAAGGACTATAATGCAATAAGAGCTTGCTCAGTACTGAGGAACTTAACCGTTTAGGGCTTTATAAGTAATTAGCAAGATTTTAAAATGTATTGGATGTTCGATAGGGAGCCAGTGCATTATTGACAGAACTGGGCCAATCGGGTCATAATTCCTGGTTCTAGTAAAAACTCTAGATGCTGCATTTTGAACCAGCTGGAGCTGGTTTATTAAGCAGCACATAGAACAACAACCCAGTAAAGCATTACAATCATCTAACCTTGAAGTCATGAATGCATGACCTAACATTTCTACATATGGCATTGAGAGCATAGGTCATAATTTAGATATAGTTTTAAGATGGAAAAATATGTTTTTTTTTCCTAATGCTGCAAACATGGTTTTCTAAGAAAGATTGCTATAAAACAGCACACCTGAAATCTAGTTTTGATTTCTCTAGTTTTTGATTTCTCTAGTTTTTGATTTTTGTTCTCTATCAGCCTTACTATTTCCCTGTGTATCACGTGTCAATCCCTCGCCGCTGACAGAAAAAGCAATACATGGCAAGCAGTGCAGGTGATGAGAACAGAAGAAGCCATGACTAACCCTGATTGTTGAATAATTCCAATTTACCACAGTTGTTTGATGAACTTGTTGTTTGCATAGAGTATGAATATGAAGTGGCGTGTTGTCTCTGTGTGTCAGTGTGTCGGTCTCTGAGCTTCAGTCCCATGCTGAATTGGACCCAGATGCTGATGGCACACTTACTGAAATCGAGGCCCAGGTAATTTTGCATTTAATCATATCTTAGTCAAAATGTGGCACCCATCCAAATGCAGCGAGTGAATGAATTGCCACTAATTTAGATGTCTGCTTTGTGATTTATACAGGGACTGTTGGGAGGAGCTGAGCAGGTGGACACATCAACATTTGAGAGTGTTTGGCCCAAGATTAAAGACAAGTACCACTCAGAGGTCAGTGGAGAAGAAGCAGAAATGTCATGTTTAGTGTCTAGTGAGGTACCTTTTTTTTATTTTTGAAAACTCTTTAAAGCAATCAAGATTCAAATAAAGTAATAAGTATTAGCTAAAGTATCATAAAATTAACAATGACAACAAGAACATTGTGTATGACAAGAAACTTGTTAACTAAATTTTGTTATTGATATTGTAATGAGTGGGGCTATAAAAAAATAACTGATTTCTATAACATTTTAATAATTTCTTTGATGGCAAAGCCGAATTCTCACTTGTCAGCCTTTATTTGAAATAGAAATCTTTTGTAACTGTAATGGCGATCCAAGGCTTATTCTTCACCATTTCCATTCAGGGCTGGCACAAAGGATTGGACGTGTGAATCAAAAACTTTGCTTGAAAATGTTGACTTTTTCCTTGTCTTGTTACATTACAAAATAAATAAGTAGTTATATTAGTTTTCTACTTTTTATTGTCTTTTAATTTGGTAACTTGTATTACATTTTTACGTTTATTTGAGATTTATTGCTTGACAATAAAATCACCCACAATTTCGGTGAAAATTACAAATCTGTGTATTTAAATCTTTTTTTTTTCTTTTTTTTAATCCCGCTATCCTTGAAACATGCGTTCTGAATGTGTTCCTCCGTTCTCTCTCTTAGTCACAGCCCGAGGAACCTGCCCCAGTGGAAACGCCTCCAGATGAAGTGAAGGAACCAGTTGTAGACAATGACTCTGAGCCGTACCCAGAAGACGACATCTCTGAGGAAGAGGACGAGGATGACGAGGATGAGGATGACTATCATGAAGACGATGATAAGGTGAGTGTATCTCACACAGAAAAACCTGAGCAAGTGTTAACTTCAGTGTTGTTTAGATCTGCAGGGACATTTTGAGTCTTCTATTAACACCTAACATTTAAAGTCCTTAACCTTTAACTCATGTCCTAAGGCACACTCGCAAAGGTCTTACAACAGAATGTGCTAGAACTCTTGTTCACCGTACTGTGCAGGTGTAAAAATGACGTCTTTATGTGAGAGTGGTTATGTGTTGTGCAGGCGCCGCCCACTGTTAAGACTCCAGAGAAGAGCGATGAAGACGATGAAGCCATGCCACCTTATGATGCAGACACCCAGGCCCTCATCGATGGTTGGTTTAACTCTTCAACTGCCAGTCCTTCAGAGGCTGTTTATCGATACGTTACAGAGAAATACAACTGTACTTCCATCCGTTTCATCTAGTTGTTCTTTGTTTCCTTATGCTCACCGACCGTTCTCTGGTTCACAGCTGCTCAGAAGGCCAGGGATGACTTTGAGGAGGCCGAGAAAGCTCTTCGGGAGATGGACGATCAAATCAGGTTCGTTCAGAGAAAACGGTCAAAAGAAGTCGAGTTTGAAATAGAGTCAGAGTGTAGTGAACTAGTTTCTCGTATGCACCTGAAATTCTCATTGGTCCGTGTTTGCCTGTAACAGAGTGTGATGTGTTTGTTCAGCTCACGGTTGCATCACTTTTGCAAACCCTTACGTGCTTGCATCCTTGAATTGAATGCATCTTCTCTGTTCTCTGATGGTGGTGTGTGGGGACTGTGTGTTGAGTTTCCTTTGATTGTGTTGCAGAAATATTGAAAAAGAGCTGTCTTTTGATTTTGGCCCTGATGCTGAGTTCACATACCTGTACAACCAGTGCTACGAACTCACCACTAGCGAGTAAGTGAAACCAGCGTTTGTTGTTTGGGAAAGACATTTTTGTGCCGTGATTTATTTCTATGTTCTGTTTGCCTTTAGATACATCTACAGGCTCTGTCCTTTCAACCGGGTTTCACAGAAACCCAAGTTTGGGGGCTCAGAAACCAACCTTGGGTAAGAGGCATTGTGGACACACCAAAAAACACATCTTGAAGCAGTCCAGGGTGGTTTGGTTTTAGAGGTTTTTTGACACTTTGAAGAATAAAGAAATGTTTTTATTTTCTGTAGGGATGCATTACATTGATCAAAAGCAACCGTAAAGATTTCTATAATGTTTTATAAAAGATTTCACTGCTTTTTAAAATTTTCTATTCATCGAAGAATCCTTTAAAAAAAAGTATTGTTTTGAACATTCATAATACGAAATTATTCTTGAGCAGCAAAGAGCAATATATCTACAAATCAACAATGGGTACTAAAAATGATGCTTAGCTATCACAAATAAATAACATTTTAAATTGTTATTTTAAATTTTAATAATATTTCACAACATTAATGTTTTCATTTTTATCAAATACATGCAGCCTTTGTGAGATTAAGAGAGTTCTTTCAAAAAACATTAATAAACTTTTGAGTTGTTTACCTTTAATGTTTACATTTAATGTAAATCTTTTAAAACACTGACCATTTAATAATACTTCTTAATATGATCTTTAGAATATCTTAAAATGAATATCTTTTTGTCATTTATAATGTTGTATCGCCTCAATATCTAAATTCCCTTCTAGCATCTATTGATTTAACTTTCTATTAGTGGTTTATTTTTAATTCGTTTGCGATCTCTGACAAGTATATTTATATCAGAAAATAGAAGAAAAAGACAAAAATAGTTATTTCGCAAACAACCTTAGACCTATTCTTGTTTTGTTCTGTCACATCACTTTGTCATCATATTTTGTACGTCTTTAATGACAGTCTTCAATGAGAGATGCTCATGTTTCCAGGACATGGGGAAGTTGGTCAGGGCCTGAAAATAATAAGTACTTGCTGATGAAATACGAGCATGGCACCGGGTGCTGGCAAGGTCCAAACAGATCAACTACTGTAAGTACCGGCTCTTTCATTACTTCCACTGTGCCGTTCACGCTGGGAGTTTTCTGCTGAGTGTGTCTTTGTGTGCTAGGTGAAACTGACTTGTGGGAAGGAGACTGTGGTGACCTCGACATCGGAGCCGAGTCGCTGTGAATACCTAATGGAGTTCACCACTCCGGCAGTGTGTCAAGAGCCATCCAACGCTGACCTCTCACCACACGACCACGAGGAGCTCTAGACGCCACGCTCTGCTTGTTGATGCATGGTGCGCAACAAAATAAATACTAACTTTATTTTAGATGTCTAAAGCACTGTTAAAAAAAAAACAAGGAGTAATTAATCAGTTATCGTAGGGTCTAAAATGTTTTGACATTTTTTACACTTGTGATTACAATAGTGATGATGGTTTACTGCCTGTTTTGTGAATAGATTCAGTTAGCCTTTGTTTAGGTGCAGCTTTATGGAAACATTAGTGGGTTTTGATGTAATATTGCTCTGCTCCACTAATGAATGCACCAGTCATCGACAACATTCGAGTTCTGTTTAATATCAAACCTTAGCTGTCTTGAACAAGTGTGCATGTCTCAGGTGTTATATACCAAAGATCTGGTGTTGTCTGGAGCTGTTCTTATTAGTCTGTGATTTTTTTTTTTTTCAGATTACGATTAGCCTAGCTTTCAAATTTTCTAAAATAATTTTTTTCATTCTTACTGATGCACACTGCGTTATCATAAATATATGACCCTAAAGTGAAGTTAATTGTGTATTTTGTTCTGTAAATTACATTAAATGTCTGTGGTCACAAATCAATAATAACTTTTGTTTTTCTCCCCCCTGTCTCCTGGTCTGTAGGTTGTTGCTCTGTGGGAACATTAACTTCATTTCCTGTTGTAATCACTGTTTAAGAACCTCTTCCATTAGTTTAGGATCAGCTAAATGAGGCTGGACGTTGGGAAAGCATTCTGTTTGGTAAACTGTAATGTTGTTGCTATTGTTTTTACTTGGGTAAAGTCTGATCTGTTCACATTCCATGGATGATGTTGAAATAAATTCCACTTAAAAAAATAAAATACAAAACTGTTGCATCTCAAATTTTACACTATATGCTATGCACCGTGTACTCTGCTGTCTAGTACATGAACACATCAGAGTCTGATGCCCATTCCCTTTGGCTACATAACAAGTCCAGCCTAAGACTGGTTGCCCACTGAAGCGAAGCAGGGTTGAGCCTGCTCAGTAACTGGATAAGAGACCCCCTGGGGAAACTATTGTGCTGGAAGAAGTGTTAGTGAGACCATTTTTGTGGCTTTTTGCAAAACAAAAAAAAACCTTAGTTGTGTCCCAAATGAGGCACTTGAACTATTATTCAGTATCAGTGCCTGGTGTTAACTACACATAAACTGGGTTATTTAATCAGGTTCCAAACTGAAAGTACTTGTAATTAGATAATATTACAAATATTTGTAATCAGACTAGAGTTATACAGTTATTACATATTAACACAATAGCAATAAATCATTCTCCATAAATCTTAATTTTTCTTTCTAAAATAAGCTACTGCTTACATACGTTTTAGAAAGTCTTCCAGTTTTAATAATTTCACTTAATATATTTATTTGCAGTAACAACTCACATTTTAAATCAATAACACATAGCTTAAAAAAAACTAAATGTTTTATATTTTTAAGTAAGTGTTTTATTTTACAATGATTTATTTAGATTATATATATATTATTGTTATCATTATTATTATTTTTTAGGGTTTAATTAATTACTAACCCCAGTTTTTTAAAACCTTGATATAATAATTTTTTTTTAAATGGACTTCATGATAATAACAATGAATGGAACAAATTAAAATTTCTTTGTTTGTATTTTTATAGCAGTATGGTACAAAATTATCATTTAAATCAATGTGATGAACGAGTTTGGTAAAATGTAATCTAAAAGTAGTCTGTTCTATTACCTGAAATGTGTAATGTTAGTAACTACAAATTTTAGTTTGTAATTAATCTACCCAGCTCTATCCAGTATGCACTTATCTTACTAATTGCTGTACTGTGTAGTGTATGAATTCTAACAGTCTCTTCCCCTCAGCTGTGTGAGGATGACTACAACACTTAATTAAGTGCCTCATTTGGTTATTTAAAGTGCACTTTTTCATTTTGGAGTGTTCAGTGGACACATGTCTGACACTGTTCACACTAAACAGCTGTGAGTAGTTCATCAATACACAACTTTACTGTAGGAATATCAAGCGGTTTATTAATTAAACATGATTACATTGGATGAAGAACCCCCCCCCCCCCCCCCCCGAATCCTCCTCCTCCAAAGAAAAAAAACGGACACATACAAAACTCTGAGATTCATATCTTTTATTTGTTTTCTGGCATGTAAAGTACAAATAATTAAACAATTCCATGAAAAATTCCTCAAGCGTCTTCAGCTGAAATCCCAGTAATAAATATCCTAAACTAAACTGAAAGGTTTATTATTTTTTTTCCCCATTGTTATGTGTTTCTCTTTGTTTGTTCAGGTTTGGAAGTATGAGATTTTTTATTCGTGACACACAGACACTGAGATCAGGAGTTCTGCTTTTGATCTTTTATTAAAACATTTATTGTTGTTCGTTTGTTTTAGTCCGTTATTGTTCTGTTATTCCTGGAAAATGGTTTCAGAAGAAGTTTGCTAAGTAACTCTGTGTCCCTCCTAAATTAACTGACACGAAATACAACTGGTTGAGAAACAGAGTGACCACTGACCCCTTTATCTAGCTCAGCGCATCGCCTGCCCCGTCCCGTCTCCCCCGCTGCGCTTTCTTCGCCCACGTCTGCTAAACGTTGTGCTCTAGTCTTCCCACTGACTGTTTTATTTTCTAGACCACTCTCTTAGTTTGTTTCATGGCTTTATGGCAGCGGGTGAGAGGTTTTGGTGAGGGACACTGAACCTAGGGACTAGCTGCAGGTCTAGACCGTAGACCGGACCGCGCCTCGACCCCCCGCCCTGCCCCGGGCCCTAGCTGACTCGCTTTGGGGTTCTGAATGTGGCTGGAAAAACAAGACTGTGATTTAGATTAAATAATCAAAAGGTTTTCATTTAACAAGACAAACAAAACACAGGCATTAAAGGCATAACAACTAGCACACAGCATGTATGTTTATACACTTCAATTAGTTTAATATAGCAGTGCATTCTTTGCCTATGAAGAACTTTTCCAAATTGTAATTCTAAAGCAGTTTTGTTGTTTTATTTTTTTGATCTATTTGTTCCCTTTAAAGAAAAACAAAAAGGTGTAACCACATTTTGGCAAAATGAAAAGTATTTAAACTTGCAAATATAATGAAATAAACCATAAATATACACAAAAACATACTTTCATACGAGGCAATAATAATAATCATAATAATGATAATAAATAGTTTTTTAAGTTAACAATAAGTTAAAACTACAAGCTTAAAGTCGCCCAAATAATACAAGTTCATTGGCGCTATATTGATTTTTTTTCTTTTTTCAGTTTAAATCATTTATGTTGCAACGAAAGCTACCACAGACTTTTACAAAACACAATTAAACACATTTTGATTGAAAATAAATAAGTCTAACTAATTCTAAAACCTGCATACACTAATAAATAATGGAAACAAATATAAGAAACCGTACCCAATAAAAGGAACCAAAACTAAATATCCGACCCACGTGTGTCCTCTATGGCAACACCAACAACACAAATACGCTAAGTTAACATGTGATTCTGATATGTAAAGTAAAGCAATAACTTACAGGAAAAAATGATATTCTGAAATCAACATGGGCTAAAACCGGTGAAATTTTAGACAGTATTCCATACACGGTCTTTTAGAATTGCTCTTCTCGGTACCATAGATGGCTGTTTGTTTTAGCTTGCATGGTCAGAGCACTGTTAAGGGCATGGAGGAAGGGATAATGGACATTTTTAGAGACCAGAGCTCTCGGTGCTTGTTTGATTCTTCTAATGAATCTGTTAGTTAACACTTCTTTTTTTTTTCATTTCGTTGTTGTTCATTACATTTGATCCTTTCACTATTCTGCAAACCATTTCAGTGTGAGGTTTAATTTCTTTTTTTAAAAATATATATATCTTTTGTTCTCAGTCAATATAAAAACGAAGCACATTGCACTTACTGTTCCATAGGAAAGATGTTTCTTTTTTCTTTTTTTTGTCTTTTTTTTATGATTATTATTGTAGTTGCTCAAGCGGTGCAGTATGTTTGCTTCCTGCAATTGTCCCTGGCTCTCTGAGGGGACGGGGGAGAGGTGTAGATAAAGAGTTCGTTGGGACACTCTATAAACCTCCCTATGGTCACCTGTGCACTACAGGGTTGTCCTGGTCACTGTATCTACCCCATCGCTCATTTTAGAGGGTGAACCAATCTTTACGTCTAGGATATTTGTCCCCTCTAGGGCACACCACCGATGAGTTCCAGGATAATTTAGCGTTAGCGAAAGAAAAATGTGTTGCGATGTTAATGTGGCGTAAGCTGAGAGGGCTTAGTTCAAGGTGTATCCCAGTTGTGATACAATGGGAATGCTTAGAGACACTTTGATATGTGTTGTGTGTGTGTGTGTATGTGTATATGTGTGTGTGCGGTGGCACTTTTTTCCCTTCATCAGTGACAAAGCTAAGATCCCTTGGTTGGTTAGTGCTTGTGCAAAGGAGCAAAATTAGGTGTCGATGATGTAATGGTGGAATACAGAAGATGTGTTGAGCGTGAATTAAATAAAAACGAAAAAATCTAGACTGTACTATGATAGACACTTGCTAGTTGTGTTGACATACTGGCGAATACAGTTCGTTATGGATTATTGTGTGAGGATTGATTACATTGATAAGTGCAGCTACATTAAGTCAATTTGTCACTTCTTTTTGTGCACTGAACATGCTGAAGCGTTAAGGTGAATCTTCTTGTTTGTTTTTGCCAATACAAGATGAGATGCTCTGGGTGTTTAATGTGACGTCATTTCAAGCTTCACTGCACCGTCATTGAAGCAACGCTTGATTTATTTCTTCACTACTCTTCCTGCGTAATGCACACATGTACTTATCTGCTCAATCTTTTTTTAAATGTTTCATATGTTTCTCTTTTTGATTTTTTTTTTGTATTTTTGAAAATGAAATGGATTCACTGCATGTAAATCTGAGTCCCCAGCCCTCCGATCCCCTCCCTTACACCGCAGACTGGCCCTAGCTCTCTCCCCAAAGTTGAAAAACTCTGAAAATAAAAGCCATGCGGTGTGTCCAAAGATTTCCACAGTTTAAGAATCTGTAAAAATGTTGCACAAGGTCTTGTTTTTTCTTTTCTCGTAGATATAAAAATATATTAATCTCTAATGTAATCCTTTCAAAGAGATCATTGTCCTCTTTGGCTAACACAGCGTTATTTAGAAAAGCAAAATGTCACTTGATTTGAACACACATTTACACCTTTCAGTTCTGTTCTGCATATAGTGTGAAGGTTTGCGATTTTACAGCAATGTCTCTCCCCATGGAACAGTTATCGTTTGTTTTATCACAGGGCTGTGGACAGCTTGGGCATTGTCTTTAATGTATCTAGGACATTTTTCATTTATAAGATGACTATTAAAAAAAACATTTTGTGTTGCTCATGTGGCTGCGACTTGCTATAAAGGGCCTTGAAGACACAAAATGTGATTTATTTGTATTTATTTATTTTTTGCTTGATATGTAGCTGGTTAGATATTTAGGGGCTGCTAAAACTGGTCTGGGAAAACGAATTATAATGCAATTCTGTTTAGTGAATGGAGCTAAATGTATCTAAGAAGTTATGAAGACCAAGGACGACCAATCCCAGTGGCCCCTGACCTTCATAACAGCTCACTCTCCATAAAATAGGCAGCTCAAAGAGCTGACACACAGCCTTTCCTATTCTTGAGCCATTCAAACCTCTTTAAAATGATCTAATAAGGTTCTGGATTCCGCAGTCGTCCTTCGTAATTGGTTTAAAAGACTTTAAAAAGAATTCCAAATGCCATCGCCATGGGAACACTGTCGAAATGCCCCTAGTTACACAGACAACTGCATGTGGTGGAATTGATTCTAAATTCTAACGATATAAAACTCAGAGTGGAACGATGTGAGGAGATTCTAGGTCGCCATGTTTTGTGATGTTTCGCTATGCCCTCCAGTGGAGGTGCATATGTGCATTCGTGTGTGTGCGTGTGTGAGTGTCTCTGTGATGAACGTTGTCTTTCGGTGTGCTGAAGTGATTGTGATGGCCCCCGGGTGACCTCTCGATTTGAGACTACCAGTTTGTTCAGAGGCTGTTGGGTTGGACCTCAAGTAAGGAGTGTGTTGCGCCATAAGGCAAGGTTGCAACCAAATGTAGAGCCAGGAAACCGTAATCAAAGTTCTAGAAAATGCTTACATATTTGGCTATTATAACCACCTTAAATGTTGAATATATAGTTATATCATAATATATATAAGAGAACACTGTTTAATAATTTTCCTCTTAAAAAAAAAAAAAAAGATTTAAATCACTGATTCAAAATGCCCAAGTGTAAAAATGTGACTACATCCTCTGAAGCCAGACAGGAGAGTAACGGGGGCAAGATTTCGGGTAAATTGCACATATTTGATTAACTTTGAACTTTTGATTTTCCTTTCATTGACTAGTTCTCTTACTTTGCCTGAATTAAATTAAATCTCTGCAGACATTCTCTGTCACATTCGTTAGACTGTCCCTCCTCAAGGATTTCCCCAGCTCTGCCTCGCAACTCTGCTAATTCAATTCAGGCAAATGCTGGCACGGACTAGCATGTTGTGTAAAGAGAAAAGAAAAATGACTCTACTTGTGTATTTTTGCTCATAATAACTAAACGTGTGTGTGTATGTGTGTGTCGAATGTGTGTTAGAGAGAGACTCAGTCCAGGCCCATGTAAAGTGAATGTACAGGGAGCTCAGTAGCTCCCCCTGCATGTTAAAGAGCAGTAGTGACTAGGCCTTCCTTCAAGCCTTGTGCTGCTTGCTGGTCTTGAAGGAGACCTGCAGCACCCGGTCGCCCAGGCGGTAGCCGTTCAGGCTGGCGATAGCCATTGCTGCCTCGTCGTAGTTGGTCATGGTGACAAAGCCAAAGCCCTTACATTTGTTGGTGGTGAAGTCACGGATGACCTTGACGTTTGTGACGGCGCCGAACGGTCCGAAGAGCTGCCACAGGACGCTTTCGTCGGCTTCTGGGGACAGGTTGTAGACGAAGATGCACCAGCCGGCTCCGGTGGGCCCGGTCAGGTTGACGCCGGCTAGACTGGTCATGCTGTCAATGGTTATGGGGGAGAATCTGGGGACGAAAGAAGGAGAGCTACCATGGGTGTCATTCTGAAGTTCAGCACAGCGTGCCTCTCATTAACACATGTTCCTGCCATTATGGACTCTTTGAGGACCGGACACTCGATCTCCACAGCCTTAAATAGGTAAACAAAAACAAAACAAAAAAAAAACTATTGTATTAACTAGGATGACCAAACCAAACTCTAGTCCCTGTTTGAAATAGGACAGAATTCACAATGTCCAACAAAATCACGATACTTAGCAAAACAGAAACCTAGAGAGGGATGAAGGCAAATCAGAAACAAATCAACGGAAAATTTGAATGAACAAAGGAGACGCAAACAGAATCTTGTATGTCCATGCTGGTGGAAAAAATACATTAAAGCAACCAAAACTGAAAAAAATAATAAAGTTAGTTCAATACAGAAATACATACAAATCAGTTCAATCAAGGAACCAACCAAAAGAACAAAAAGGTGCAACAAAGCCATGCCAGAATGTCCTGCTGTGATATCAGCTACGTCAGTCTACGCTACTAAGTGTTTTCTCCAATCTGTTATGGTAATGCTAAAGTCAGCAGGCGTTATTCTGGGCACTTTGTTTGAGCTTGTTTAGGCATGGATGCTTTTGAAAGGACACCTTTTTTTTGGAAATTACCTCTTGACTCCATAGCTGGCGTTTAGTAAATTGTCGAGTCTGCAATGCAAGAGGGAGAGTGACGGAGGTGAAGATATTAGTTGCATAATCCAACAACGAGCAAAGAGTTTTCAAGCAGCAACTTCAGCCACCAGGGGGAGCTCTTTACTGGGCACCGCATCCACCAATCAGCAGGCGGCGGCTGGCCCATCACACTGATGCAGTGCTTACAAAGCCCTCGGGCGATGGTCTGAGAGTACTGCGATGAATTCTTGTGAATGCATCCATGCCGTGACTGAGTCACATGCAGTGTTTTCTCTCTAAGCAGGGCCAGTTCTTTTAAAAATTTACGCACTGCCTCAGACTCATTGTGATTTGTCAAAATCCCCCTGATGGTGTGAATGTGCTGCTGTTTAAAGGAAAACCGTCAGAGGAAGAGTAGGGAGCATTAGGGTTGTGGGCTGTAGGTGGGAGCAGTACCTGAAGCGCTGAGTCTGGTGGTGCAGAGGGCCAGTGAAGCGGCGAGCAGCTGTCTGGTAAAGCTGGGTAAGCAAGGCCTGTCCCGTTTTCTGACTGGGATTGTTGGCGAACTTCACGGTGATGGGCTCGGCGGCGCCCAGCGGCTTTTGACCATTCAGGCCTTTGATGGCTTCCTCGGCCTCATTTCTTTTGTCAAACCGGATGAAGCCTACTCCGCGCGATATACCTGCTCCAAACAGAAGGCAAGGCAATGTTAGCACCGTCACACTAATGAATGGCAGATAAGATTTATTTATTTATTATTAAAATGCACGGATGAATAATGCATTATTCTGAATTTCAATAGGCATATTTGACATTACTTGAGGTTGTACTGTTTTAATTTGATCTATTTAAATTAAAAAAGCATTTCTAATTTTAATTTCATTTAGTTGAACCTAACATATAACTAAAACTAAAACATATAGCTTCTTTTTTGCGTCACAGCCAGAGCTTAAAATAGATTTGTAATCCTCCCCCAGGGTCCCTACGCTGTTAGTGGAAGTGAGGTAACGTTTACCTGTGACCTGGTCTACCAGGATGCGTGAGGTGATGATCCTTCCATACTGGGAAAACAACTGCTCCATGTCTTTCTGACTCATGGTTTTGGGCAGCCCGCTCACGTACAGGTTGGCATCGCGTATGGAAGCTGAGCTTGGTCTGGCATAGGACACCTACATTACACACACACACACACAAAACAAGGAGCTGCAGTTTAGGATTTCTTTTAATAGAAATATTAAGAAGCATGCATCAAGACAGCTGTGACAGTCCTAAAACTCTCAGCAGTGCAAACTTTCAAGTGTAGTCGAAGCAGATATGTCACAGCACTGCTACGCTCAAAGGCGAGACATCCGCCCACTCTCTCTCATCCCTCCTTCCTTGAAATCCACGTCTCTTACTTCACTCGAACCAAACCTGGTTCCCTTATTAAACGCTACTTCAGCTTCACTCTGCTCCTGACAGCAGAAACACGAGCCCACTCTCACATTCACTCCCCCCATCCCTACCCCACCCAAATGAATCAACACCCTCTATGCTGATTTGATATCATGGGCTGTTATTCTAGCCAGTGATTTTCCACAAGACAGCAGTATTTAGAACCTGTTCCGCTTCGGGACGTGTCATGTAATATCAAGTCCAATTAGACATTTATTTTGATGTTTAAATATTCATCTCATTTTTATATTCCTTTCTATATTTCTTAAAAGTCCCCTACCGTGCCGTCTTGGTCAAATTTGGGATGCGAACAGATTTTTCTCATGAAATATGTATATTTATGAGTTTCTGGTTGGAAGGGGCTGATTTTGATTGATGGTGTCAGTGTGTGTGCATGTGGGGTTTTTTTTAGATAAAGAGATTGGCTCCCTCCTTCTCCATCTCTCCTTTGTCAAGGGGAAACTGCTCCTCTGGCAACCAGCGATATCAAGTAAACAGATTACAAGATGTCCAGCGCCCCTGACAACTCCCCAACACACGTCCACACAAAATACCCCATGAAAAAAAAAAAACAAAAAAAAAAAACAAAAGCAAATCAAACAAAAAGCACAGTATCAATTCATGTTAATGGAAATGTGGCGCACACACTTTCTGAAAACTCTGGAATATTCTAGTATGTTTGTTTTTGTTCAACAGTATTACAATTAATACTTCTCATTTATACTTGGACATGTTTTATCTAGGATTTAAATTTGTATTATTCAATGTATTTTTATTATATTTGTGATCTATAGTTGATTTACTTTATATTGCATATTTAATATATACTTCATATATTTTTCAGACAAATTATATTGCCATGTAATGTTAATAATAATAATATATAACACAAATAATAATATAATGTTCTTTTTATTGTTTTTCTAAACATTTAGAGTGACATACAGTCTTTTTACCAATTGTCTTTTTTAAACCAATTTACTTATATATTGTTTTATTATATAATTTAATTAACTTTATATTGCATGTAAAATACAATACATATGATGTTCTATAATTTGTCTAAACATTTATAGCACCATATAGCCTTATACTCTTCATACTAGTTTTTACATATATAATTTATAATTTATCTAATATAATGATTTTTTTTTCCGTCTGTAACCTTTTTATTCAATAATGGGCCAAGCATTTCATTTCTTTCTTTTCAACACACATTTGCATACTTGAATCTGATGACCTTTATGTAAGCAATTACAGCAAGAGAAAAAAAAAGTTAATCTAGGAAACTTGTTTTTATCATAAACAGGGTTCTATTTTAAATGTGTTTAAGCCATTTTATGACGCCCAACCAAGTTGCATGTTTCGCCATGAGACCTTGGCACAATGATGTGTTTTTCCACCATATGTGTGTTTGCGTCTTGCAGGCCAGTATGACTAAGCAGCGGTATTGTTGAGGTAGGGGTGTAATTGTGCAGTGAGTGGGTGAGTGTACAGCAGAGACTAGAGGGGGGAGATGTATTGGAGGGATGGGATGCTGCCCCATAATTAACCCTCTCCCTGTCTCTCCCACAGTACAGATGGTGCCTGCAGCCCATATGGCCCCTAATCCTGTCATTGGCATTCGGCTCCTTCCTAGTCTTTGCTCCTACGCCCCGTCTCCCTCCCTCATTCACGCCCTCCCTTCCATCCTCACTATCGGCTCCTTACCTTTATAACAGTGCTGTATTGACATGGAAAATATGACATTTGCCCAGCTTAAGGATTTGAGGGCAGTGGGCACACGAACGTTGTGGCAAAGCTGGATGAATGCACTGAACAAACAAGACGATTAGGACAATTATTCACCAAATAACTGTGTGCTATGGTTTCAAATTAGACTAGGGAATGAAACTGCTCTGATATGAAACATTGTCATCTTGGCCTGTCATATGATTTACATGCATATGCCTAATATGAGCACATGCAAACCTACACTAAGTCTGTGAAAGCTGCTTAACTGCTGATTCTTTGCCTTGGCTTTGATGTGTGGTGATCAGGTGGAGGAGCAGACCGACTGTTTAATGTCATGCTTTCAGAAGCCCAGGCAGACCTTTCCCCACCCCAAAACCCAGCTGAATTGGGGACAAAGAAGGCCCTAATTAGCCAAGATTGAAGGCAGATGGGGCTCTCTGTGTTGACCTCCAAGCCGCACATTGCGTCTCACTAATTACATTTCCATCACAATCAACTCTGTGCACAACCCTTTGCTTTCTGACCTCCACTTTTTCTTTTCTTTTGCTCCTTTTGTACCCACCACCAATTCCTCCCCTGCCCCTCCCATTCTCCTCCCCTCCTGCTGTCACGTCTGTATTGGGCTCTATGTGCTTTATTTCTCTACTTTCTCCCCATCGAGTGATTGAAGAGCGTGGGCTTCATGAGCTACTCTTACCTTGATTGTTTTGGTCTGCAGTTTGAGACCGTTGAGCGTGTTGATGGCCTTGTCGGCATCGTTGGGATCCACATAGTTTACAAAGCCATAGCCCAAACTCTGGCCTGGAATAATACAAATGAGAATGCATTGGAATGCATGCATTGGACCCTTGCTTTGATGCTAATATCCCTTACTGAATCAAGACCAAATTGCATGGTTACCTGTAATCTTGTCTCTGACTAATTTGCAGGACTCGATTTCTCCGATACTGCCGAAAAGGCTCTTGAACTCCTCTTGGGTCATGTTCTGAGGCAGGTAGTTGACGATCAGGTTGGTTTTGCTGTCGTCTGTGGCGCCATTAGTGCTAATGACAGGGCCGTTAGGCAGGCTAGTTCCACTCGGACCATTGGACACCTGGGTTTCCATGGTGCTGATTATCTGCAGGTGGAAAAATGACAAATGACACTCTAAGATGGTGCAGTTTGGGTGAAAACGCATACATTGAGGGGCGTAATGCTTGGCATACTGGTTGAGAGGTTACAAATCAATGCATCTGAGTGGTAGAGGGCTATAGAAGAGAACAATATCCCACAATATCCCCCCTCCCCTCCTCCTCTGACATCCTCCCTCACTTCAACTCTCTCCATCAGCCCCTGGCCCTGCAGATGTCACAGTCCTTTCACTCTTTCCCAGCCCCCTTTATGCTATCCAGGGTCATTCAGCGTTACATCACAAGCCTCTAAGAGGATGGGCATGAAAGTTCATGTAAATGCTAAAACTACGTTTTTTACATTTCCTTTTAAGAAAATGCAGTTCAGATGAATAAAGATCAATTGATACCTTGTTTATGTGAAAAGCATGAGTGTGTGCATATGTCTGGGTCTTGGGTTCATCCATTTTGCTGTGGAGTACAACATGATGCTTAATTTGGCCTATAGGGGATTTTCAAAGAACAGATGTATGAAGGTTTTAGACGCTACTTTAGTCTTTAACGTTCCCTTTCTGTCCCAACGCACAACTGGAGTGGTGCTCTGCACCGTACCATAAGCGATCTGTCATTTTTATCTCTTTTGTAATTTTTTTTTCTTCATATTTTTCCCAAGGCTGCTACTCTCCAGAATTTACAAATTGGCATATGTAATGTATGTTCATGTATTAGTCATCCTTAGTTGACTGAAAGCACTCTTTCCCAGTGAACAGCCCCTGGGGTGGAACAGGGTGTCTCACCAACTTAATTAACAATGCATCCGCAATCTTTTTGTTTTGAGTCCCACAATCAACAGGCAGAATGATATGTTACAAGTCTCTCTCTCTCTTTTTTTTTATTTTTATGATCTTTCCAGGAAAGTAATTGGAAATACATTAAATTGTATCTGATATCTAATTAAGCATTTTATTTTACAATGTTTGTTCAGTTGCACAGGTGAATTTATAGTAGTATGGGAAGTTTGATCCTTTGTTCTCCCTTCAGTATTGCCTCTTCCTCTCATCTCTCTGAAACGCACTTCTTCCTCTCATCTCTTTCTTCAGTGGAATGATTTATTCTTGCCTTGAGCCTTACCTCTAACCAGGTTGCCCAGGTAACAGCAGCTTGACGACTGTTGCTATTGGCTGGCTTCTTGACTTTTAGCAAAGCTCGCATGTATGTGTGTATATTCGAGCGCTCGGTTAAAATCACTTTTTATCTTGCATTAATAAAATAAGCTTTCGGGGCAGCCAGAATTTATATCTCAAGCAAATTGACACTGACAAGGAGAAAGCTCAGAGAGCTGAGTTATTAAAGCACTGCAAACATGGATCTAGGCAAAACTGACAATTTCAGTGTCACCCGAGCAGGAATTTCCAAGGAAAGGGTGTTCGTTTGATCACAAATGGGGATAAAATGGCATTTTTTGCTTGGACAGTAGCCCATAGCCTGTATAGCCTGGGAAATATCTCGGGTTTAGAAAGTAAACTCAGACAGGCACTGTCTACGTGTTGCCACAAACAGAGTGAGTCTTGACACAAAGTGACAGGATCAGGGCAAACGGGATTCATGAACTGAAGTAAACCTCCCTATGGCAAGCCACCCATCCTCAGAGATGAATGTAGTGAGTTACAAAATGCACAGGCTCTTCGACCACACAGACTGACACGTACACTATCCTACAGCCCAGATACTGGCACCAGCACAGCAGAGATAGAGGTGGAAGATCACTTCATCCCAAAATACATGATTCACAGAGACAGGCGAGAGACTGCTTACTGCTGGATTTCCTACCACAGCGCTGCCTAAACATCACACATCTTATCAACTGTCCCTGAATTAAAGCTATTAAAAATAAGCCTTACAAAGCAAAACATGGCCACAGAGCGGGCTTTGACATTCCCATCCCAGCCTGTACTTTTCTATTTCAAGGAGAGTTCTCCCTCAATATTTAATGCACCGCATCAGCATCGCCTACACGAGGGCCCAGACTTGCACACAAACAAGAGCCCTGCATCCCATGAGCAAAACCTGTTACCTTCCCACCAGCGCACAAATAATGATAAATGACTGCAAAGATTCCTCTTAGTGAGTCTCCAATGAGAGTGTGCTGAAATGACCATCAAGCCTTGTCAATCAAAAGAAGGTTTTTTTTATTTTTTTTATTTTTTGTCATGTTGAATGACACAATATACAAATGTAAGAAAAAACATAGCTTTATTATAGAAAACCCACTTGGTTTAGCTGCCACCATTTTTTTCTTGGGAGATAAATCAGACCGACTTCAGTATAAATGTAGATTACTTTAAAATATTACAGTAAATTAAAATGCATTAACGCATCATGCCAGAAAACGTATTAAAAGATAAAAATAAAAACAGGCCTGAAATCAGCATGAGATAAAAAGCAATCTGTCTGTGAAGACTATCCACTCGCGTCACTTCCTTAATGTCCCTGTGCAGGGAGGGAGCCATTTTCTTAAAATAAACACAGTCTTGCACAAGATCCGGCGAGGTAAACAAATAAAGCATAAGGCTGATCTAATCTGTAGCCTAGCTGTATGTAACATGTCAACATCAATTTGCAGACTGCCAGGGTAGCGATTCCCAGTTTTATCCGTTAACGTTAGGCTATGGAAAAATGAATCTGTGCTCGTGACATTGCTGACGCCTAATCCAGACTTTAATTTTATCATTTCTAATTCATAAACGTAGCTACGTGTCTGGACGGGCCTCCTGACTGAAATGGGAATGTTGGATTGCCAATAGGCCGTTTCAGTAACAGATTACAGGATTATCCTAAACAAAGGGCATTAGCCACACTCTCACTGCAGCTTAAGGGATCACAGTGGCAGCTGTAAAACAACAGGACACAAGTCAAAACTGAACGGATAAATCCTTTGCTTTGTTGTTTATTTTTGTCGGTGAATTGGGTTAATTTAACTCGTGGAAGAAAAAAAATCTGCAGCGCGAAAGAGCATTGATTTATCACGCGAATTCACACGTCTCTCTTGTATTCCCCCAAATAGCGTTATTTTATTTAAAAACAGTTTTTATGCCTTTTTAAAAATAATTAGTTTTATAATTCTACAAGAACGCCAGAAACGTTTAGCGGGAAGAAAAGGCGCTAGCGGTATCCCGGTATTCCTGTTCGGTCGCTATCCAGAGTGCTGAATCCGGGAGTGGCTCAACACGCACAACTACCTACAAAACATCCTTGGTGTCGCGCGCTCCGTTTTATCAAGTGGACATTAAGCTCTTGATGTCGTCTTCATAAATAAACACGTTTACGAATCGTTAAAACTCGTTATCCTCTCGTCCTTTGATTGGACAAGTGCGCGTGTGCTTCTGTGGGCATTCACAAATCCGAGCTCCTTTTTGCTGAATAAACGTATTGACACGAGCGAACAAAAGAGCCACCCGTTCCTCCTCTACAGAGACCGTGGCAGCACTATGAATATTAATGTAAACAGTGGCGCTTTGTGTCGAGGCCAGAGGCTGCGGGACTCTCCGGGAACAATGAACATTGCAACTGTCTTCACTTCTTCACTGCTATTCTACAAGACAATTTTAAAATAACGAAAATTATAATAATAACAAACGTAATTAAATGTACATTTAAATAATGTCATCAAATAAATGCCTCTAGCTAATTATGTAACAACTGTATAATATTCTGTTCTAGGTAAGTTAGCTGACAGTTTTTTCTTCTTAACCGAAATCCATATTTAAGTGGCCTGGTCGTAATATTTAACAATTATAATTTGATTATTATTGGCTGTAATATTAGTTTCTGTAGCCTAGGCTACTAGATCTGTTCAAAATAATCACCGTTTAAATTCATAATAGACGAGGTCTGTGATTCTGTAACGTTCGTAACGGCTTCCCTTGACCGCCCACAAATACTGTCAAACGTGTTTTTTTTTTAAACGCTGTGTTATTATTTAATTGACAAACTCTTTATTAGCGATAAATGGCGAGCTCGTGTGTTCAGACGGATGTGTTGTGTTGTGCATCTCGCTGTGATGTCCTTGTCCTTGAATTGCGTATCTGCTCCTGGAGAAGGTTATCTGACTCAACGGTTTTACGAGCTTGGCACTGCGGTAGAGGCTCGTGCTCACGGAGGACTGCGGAACAACATGCCGAGAGGCCCGTCATTCATTCATCACACCATCTACCGAGACTTAAAACGAAAGAGAAGCGCGTCGTTTCGCATCGCCTTTTGTTTGAGGTCAGTCTAACACAAGGCAGGCTGTCCTTCACAGCAGACGAATATAACGTTACTGATTTGTGAGGACCAGAGGCCTCTAACCTCAAACGCAAAATGTTGTGTGGCTGCCAAATGTTGAGTGTAATTTCCAAAGAGCGTTCAAATTAATTAGGCTATTACTAAACGAGTCTCCAACCAGGGTTTAGTAGCTATTATCACATTTTTCGGACAAGAAACAAAGACGGTCATCCTGAAAATACGCCTCGTGTAGAGCAGGCCTGAAGAATTAAACGTCATTAATTAATCTTAGCATATTAAACAGTCACCCGTGGGTCCGTTTCAAATACCTGCTCGTATTCAAATAAGCTGTTTTTTGTTCATTTTTACACAGAGCAAATGTACGTGGAGATAGTGGTTCTGTGCGAGTGCCAGCATCGCTGATTTCTATTGGAGAAGACACGCCCAAAACGCTTTCCCTAAAGGCCTTTGTATTCCCTTCCTAATGCTTATTTACACACTTCGGTGTATATATGTGTATATGAAAAATGAACTCACTAAGATATCGATAGAAATGTGGGATATTTAGCCGTTCCCATACATCACATGACATCTCGCAGTTTCCTCTCTCGCGGTCTCTTATATATAGCATCGCAAGCCTTAGGAATTTCGTCCTGCCTGATTCAATCCCAACTAACAGATGCATAACATCTCCCCTCCCCCTCTGAGTGACTCGACCCTTTCCTTTGCCTTTGCTCTTCGATGGGCTCTCAGCATCCGAGGCGTCGTGTTTTGTCTCGAGCATCCTTCCCGAGCCAGGAGTGTGCCCTCTCACGCCCTTCTTCTGCCTCCGCCGCACCTCAGCTATTTCTGAGGAATTCCTCAGCGCTCTTTGTTAACAATGGCTAATTATCGCTTGCACGCGTTTAATTAGCGGATGTAGGAATACATGCATGTTGCGAAGGGTACTTTACGTATTACGATTGATGACGAATGCCTTGTAAGGAAAGGAGAAAGCAATGTTTTGATTCTCTTCAGAAAGACAAGCGAGCTCGTCTGTAGCGATGCTCACGCATGCCTGTATCACATTACTTATACCCCGGGCTAATCGTTAATCTTGTTCACGGAATCCGCGATTAGATGCGCCAGTATGTTTGACCAAATGCTGTGTGTATGTTTTAGCTAGCTTGTATTTAAATACCCTATATTTTAAGATGAATTTTATATACTTGCTGTCTGTTTTGAGGGTGTTCAAACTGATTCTGTGGTGCTGATGCTGTTGTTGTTTTTCATGAGATAGACCGGAAAAGGGTTTACTTACAGTAACCATTCTTGAGCAACAAAGATGATATTGATCTAGGTCCTTCAATACACAGGTCTTCAGGCCGTCTTGCGGATATTACGCCGTGGATCGAGAACAGCAGATGTCAGGTTCCAAACGAAAAGAAAAAAAAAGAAAAAGGAAAAACGACAGTCTTCGGCAAGAAAGCTCAGCCCGTGCGATTGTAGTTTTCCTCAGCAGTGTGAAAATGAGGAGACGGGGGTTTTCTTCAGGACGATGATGAGTGAGAGATTTCTCTCCGTGTGGCGTGGGCGATGGTTCAGAAAAAAGAGAAGCAGTGATCCCCAGTAGGGTGTGTCCAGGGGAGGGTGTTGTGGTCTGCTGTTGTGTATTTCCCAGCTCCTCGCAGGCTCCTTCTGTGCCTCTGCTGCAATGTTCTTCTTTTATGTGTCCTTCTGGCTGGCAGAGCTTGCTTCTGATTGGCTAATTGTGCAGGGAGGGTACTACATGGCAGCCATTGCAATGCGCTCCTCTCCCATTATCCCCTTCACCATCACTCCACTCTTCCTTTTGCCCTCCCTTTCTTCCTGCCCCCCCCCTCCAAACACACATGCAGAGCTGAGTGAATAGAGCTCCACCTGCACTCCGAACAGATGGGTGCAGAAAAAGACAGGAGCCATGCTTTCGCCTTCTCTTTACCCCTCGTTCTCTCTCTCTCATCCTCTAGTTTTTTTCCTTTCTTGATTATTTGTCCTTGCAGCGCAGCTCTTCTTCTCAAATTTCATCTTTTCAGTCTGACGCGCTGCATTTCTACGAATGCTGTGCATGAGTCCGGCATTTGTTCACCGGCAGAATGGCTGTGCAAAGGCATAACTGTGTGAAGGTCATAACACGGCCCACTGTTTGAATACCTGCCTTTACTTGTTTAACAATTCCTATATTATCATGTCAGGTGTGTGTTGAATGCGTGTTACATAATCACACACGGCCAATGCTTACAATATGGATTAAGACATCATTTGGGTTATCAATGTCATATAGATGTCATGCATTATTAATGTTGTCGTATAATGTCATTGCCATAATGTCCAGAGACACCTAAAATCAGAGACTTGAGAATGAATGCACATGTCAGCTTATTGTTCCTCGTTGGAGCTGATATTAAACATTGAAACACACTGATTGCAGCGGTTGTTATTTCAAGCTCCCTTCCCCCTGTTTCCAGTCTCAGGGAGTGGGTAGAGCTCACTGAGACAGGCTGTTTGGTCTCATCTATAATGCATCTCCTGCCCCAGGACTTGATGTGTGACAAATGACCTATTTCTGCACAGACCCCCACAGGGCCCTGACCTGAGGGAGCACGCTCGGTGTATCTCTGTTACGCGGATGTCGCTGGCACTTTCATAGGTGCGGGTCTCTGTTGGGTGAAGTTGGAAGAGATGGTTGCAGAGCGTGCAGGTTTATGGAAATGTATGCTTTAGCCGATGAGGTGTGAGGGGGATGTCATTCCCACAAGAGGATGTGTTTATTTTAGTCTGTTTATGAGCGCGCTGGAGACCGTGGGTCGCTGGAACTCACCTACATCCGCATTGGCCTTGGGTGACCTTGTGGAAGTCGAGCGCTGTGTGCGCACACATCTTCAGCAGAAGTTCTCTGTGATTATGCAGATTGTAGACAGTCACAGCACAGGTATCAGACATCAGGAGTCAGAGAGGTACAGAGTGGGTGGTATTGTCGTTGGCGGGCAAATGCGCTGTAATGCAGATCAGAAAAACAGCATTTTCTCAACATGTCTACCCTGAGTAATAAACAGAATTATATATATTTTGGCTGATGAGTTCTTGGGAGATCACTGGAGATGGACGAGTGGGCAGGTGCGTTCAAACTCATTAACCTTTTGATAATCTCGATTGTTGTGCATTTCTGGGTTATGGGTTAACATATGAAGGCCAAGCATTCTCTGGTTATCTTGATTCAGTATGGTGCTCTGGAATGGATGGCAATGTGACTGCGACTATTGTGTTATTTTAGTATAATTTATTAAGATTTTGAACTAGTTTTTATTTGTATATTTCTGTTTTCATTTTCATTTTAGCCAAAGCAATTATCCATCCAAAAATGATCATTCTGTCATTCATTATGTCATTTGAATCCTGTATGACTGACTTTCTTTCTGTGGAACATAAAAGTTGTTTTAGTAAATGTTGGTAAACAAATCGTTTCGGGTCCCACTGTGTAGAAATAAAAATACTGAAACTATTTGGTTACTGACACTTTTCAAAATATATTCTATTGTGTTTCATAGAAGAGAGAAAGTCATACTGGTTTTAAATGACATGAGGGTGAGTAAATGAGTTACACAATTTGGGTGGAATATTTCTTCAGAGATTTAGTATTTTGTTGTGTGTTTTTGTCATTTATATAGTTTTTATTCACTTTATTTCAAATGAGAAATGTTACATTGGCAACTAGCTGATATAAAATAAGTTTTCCATATTTTATTTCAGTTAAAGTTTGTTTTATTTCAAGTAACATAATGGTTTCAGTTTTATTTCACTATAATAACCCTGGCTGCGAAACATCCTGCCCTTCGTCCTTCTCTCTCATTCTCTCTTTCACTTTCAGTTCTTCCTCCTCCCGGTTCTTGTCCCGCATCTCTACCCCAGTCAGATTCTGAGTGTGGGCCCTGTCTGATATTTTACATAATTGCCTTACGTAAGTAGCCAGCTCAGCTCAGAGCTTGGATGATATTAGTGGCGATGAATATTGCATGAGGAATGCACTCGTTAAGCGTTAATACGAGGATAGAGAGATGGGCCACGCTGTCAGTCTGTCTTAACCCCACCCACTCTGTCAAGTCGCGACCGAGTGAGGGGGAAAGACTTCACCATTATAGGTGCGGGTGTTGTTTTCTGCTTTGTTAGCTGAATGAAAGAGCCCAGGTCTGTTAGCTGCCTACAGTTCCACATGCATCCTGTTCACACTTAGCTTGAATAAACCGGCTTAATTGCAGAGGCTCATTACAGGTCTTCGCTGGCAGCAGGGCAGCTGAGTCCAGCCCGTGGGTAAGAGGGCATCTGAAGCACCTATTCACCTCCCTGTTTCAGAGGATCAAGCATGGCAGTTGCTTGAAGCTCTTTCAGTATTTCACTGATGATTTTTAATGCTCAGGAGCTCCTCCAAAAGAGCCGATTAGGAGCCTGGTGCTTTTGTCCCTCTTGGCATTACAGCATAAAAGACTGTAAGGCTCTCTTTTGCTCTTTTAATTATCATTGATTTTAGTCACTTTTTTATGGCCATCCAAACGTGACTGTTGTGGAGATCACTGGTGGAGGAAACAGGCAACTGGTTTTTTTATCTAATAACTCAAAAATGTCGGTTTTACATTTGCAAATTGTGGATTTACATTTATGGGAAGAAAGCATGTTATGATCGCAGTGAATCTATTTAGCACTAGTGCAGGAGATATGATTGTGTGAAACAGATGTGCTCCATTGCTACAGCTAGTGTTATTCCTCTTATTACGATCTGAGGTAATGGATTAGAAATGGCTCAAATGTCTGTGCTAAGGAAGATTTTTCCTGGATTCATATTTTCAATTGGCAGTATTTTAAAATAGCTTGCCTTAAAATGTCTTCGTTACATATACAAATGAAAATCTGTGTACAATATTATACTGTACACTGTATATTATATTACATTTTGTATGGTCATAAACCATCTTTAGTATTCGCTTTCTGGATTTGTATTTTTAAAAGTATTTTTTAGTTAAAATATTTTTGTATGATTGTATGATTTAAACACTACTTTGAAAGGTGCGAGCTAAAATAAAAGAGAAAAAAAAACGATGTAAAAATTTAATAAATATATTGCATTCATATTGTTATCATTATGCTGTACTAGCTGTATTAGGGATATGAACACACAAAATAAATACATAAATAAACCTGTATTATTTCAACCATGATAATGCAAATGAAAATTTATAAATATAAACATTTTATAATATGGAATATATTAATATTTTCTCCATGCTATTCTACTTGAGCTAGGGACATTAACTATAATATATAATAAATACATATTTAATCCTTTAAATTAAATGAATGTATTCTTTTACCCAATATAAAAATGTATAGTTAGTGAATTATTAGATACTATAAATTGTGAAGTAATTAGATGTAATATATTATATATATTGTTTGCACCATGCTGTACTTCTTGAGCTGGGGATTATAACTCAATTCCTATAGTTGAATGAATACCATGTATGCATGAAAGGTCACTATAGATAAAAATGTCAGGCAGAAGTGTCAAATATAAATGGAAAAACTAATATCCTTCACCATACACCATTCTGACATCAGTTGAATGGTTTCTATTTCATTTCAAATATCATCAGTATCATGACCACTTTAGAATACTCTTGAATATTCTCAAATATTTATTCCAGTGCTTCAGTATTAGTTCTACCGCTTTCACAGGCGTCTTGTGAATTAATAGTAACTCGACTTGAATACAACATTTCAGAATAATTTGGACCTCTGCTCACATTCTGAAAGCGGTAGCTCAGGATGTAGAACATATGATGAAGAGGAATCTCATTACCCAGCGGTGCTGAGCGTGCCGGCTCACTGTTTGGCATTTGTTATGACACGATTTCATGAAGGGTCCTCATAGAATGCTGTTGAGTTTATGCAAGCTGTAAATCTTAAATATGTACAGTGGGGTCCAAAAGTATGAGACCACTTGAAAAAGTTTTTTTTTATTATTATTATTTATTATTATTATTATTTAACCTGTTAAAATCAAGTATTGTATAAAATCAAGGCTTTAAGATTATGGTGAATATAACCAAGAAATCTTATATAATGTAAAGTTGATAGGAAATATTTCAGATTGTGTTTCTAGATTTGTGATGTTCATCATGTGAACTTACAGACAGATCAGGTCAGATGGTCTTTTTCCACTGAAGCTCGGGATGCTCATTGGATCATCTCAATTCATGCTGGAGAACATGATTATCAAGTCTGACACAAACTTACGAAGTTCCAAGTGCCGCTGCCAATAAAACAAAAACAGGAAAGACTGAATACAACTTTTTCATATTTACATTTATGTTATGCATACTGAGAAATTCTGAAATTCATTTACAAGTATTGTTATATAAATCACACATTTACTTACTATTATTCACATATTTTATCATCTATCTATCTATCTTGGTAGTTCCATGGAATGATTTTCACTAGCATTACCTCAGACTGTTGGAGTCACTATTATAGTCCTAATTCATGTCACACTTTGAGGCACATTCAGTGGCATTCAGTGTTCTGTGATGCTTTTCTGTGAAATGTAATATAATAACCAAATTATTAAAGTGCAGCTGGCTATTCAGTTTACAAGCAACAATTTGCGAAACACAAGCGGGATTTGGACATGTTTTGTTGGCTTTCTCTTTAGCACTTTCACACATTCATGATGAGGTGCGATAAGAATGCTTACAAGATTAGGCGGTTATATTAAACACTCAAAATTAATAAAGAAATCTTTGCATGTCCACCATCTGCCTTCATTGTGTCTACAACCTCATTGTCATCTACCACATATAACCTTCTAACTTGCACGCATTACAAACGACACAGCGTAGTGGAGTGTTTTTTGTGGTTGTTGAATTTTTTCGTTTGAGAGGCTGATGTGATTTTGCTGTGCTTTTAGGAGAGAGTCAGAGCTGCTGAGTCTGATTGGATTAGAGCAGTGAGAGATGGGCGCTCTGGGCGCTCCAGGCCTGTGCTCCCACCGTTTAGTGGGCTCTGAGCCCTAGGGTAACACTCCCCACCCCTCAGGGTGGCATGGACTTGTGGGAGCAAGAGTGCGGGGATTGCGTTTGGGTTGTTATGGCAGCTCCTAGCCTCTCCGCTTCTAGTTCTGGGCCATTTTTCGGGTAATGGATATTGGCCTAATTCGGCCTCGCATACACTATTTGTCTTTTTCTTCCCCTCACTTTGTTTTTCCTTGTCTGCCTTTCTGTTTTATTCTCCGAGCTATTATTAGAGCAGACAGGCTGGTGGGAGAAAGAATCTGATGTAGACATTTCTTGTCATGTTTTTACTTATTGATTCTCTTTAGCTTGCCATGCGCCACATGCATGTGTTGGCATGCAAACGCCAAATGCACATAAACATATTTCCCGGTTTCTCGCCTATACATTTGCTCATGCGATGGTGGCTGTGGGTGGCAGTGAAAGCCTCATGTCTGCTAGGGAGCATGTCTTACACCTGATCTTGTTAAATATAGAGATTCAGTTATTAATCTTTCATCTCGCCTCGTCTGCGATGGTATCCAGGGAGAAAACCTTAAATACACAAAGCACCAGAATGCCTTCTTTCTTTCTTCCTCTCATTCGCTTCTCCATTTCTTCCACTTGCACAAGCATTCAGGCGCTCTCTCATTACACATAAATGAGCACATCTAGATGCAGCTTGCGCTAAAGAAAGCATAGCAAAGCTCCTCTCTAACATGTCAATATACTAAACTTTAATTACACTTAAATGCATTCACATGCTTTTGCATTCAACACATGCGCCGTTGACTGACTGACTCTGGCCTCAATGGAATTCGGGTTCCTCAAGTGTTTCGGGCCTAAAAAATAATTGCGTTTGAGGATTTGAGAGCGAAAAACTCCACAACACTGCACATACGCCATCCATTTTCTAGATTTATTGAAAGTACGGTCATATTTCTTAAATGTCAGATCGCTAGCTACCCCCGCTCATGTCTGATTTATAGTCTTTCCCGAACCACCTCGTCTTTCTCCTTCCTGCCTGCCCGCATTCGGTCTTTGGTATTCTTTTCCCTTCTCTTTCCCTTCCCACTTTGCTCTCGCCCTACTGTAATGGGAGACTTGCAATCAATAGCGCATTAGTCTGGCCGGAAACTGTGCTAGGATTAAATATGAATGACTGAGATTGCGGCTGTACCTGCCACTGAGAGCACCCGATGAGGCCTCGGAGGCGGAGGGGAGGGGGTGTGTTACATGCTACCCAGGTTTTATCAGGTAAAAGTTGAGAAAAGCTTTTCAGATTTTCGAGTGCACCCAGTGTCCTTCTTAAATCACACATATGTTAAATCCATAGCCTTGTTCGTCTCTTTTGCTTGACCCTGGTTGACAGTCATTTAAGTGGATTGGTCAGTGCAGGGTGCTCAGAAAATTGAATGCCGTTGGCTATGATCAGTGCTATGGCTCAATCCATCAATAACTCTCAAATGTGCTGAAGTAACATGTTGTTTGATTTACTTTGGAGCTACATTTCATCTTAGCAGAGATGAGGCTGTTTGTGACAGATGGACTGATATTGTTCCCTTCCCCATCCCACGAGTGAACCCCTCCCTCTCCTGATCCTTGACAGATGCAAAGGGAGGAACAGGGCCCACTTCTCTTTCTTCTCATTGATTTGGCTGCTTGAACTCTCGTGGATGGCGAACAAGGCTGTGGGGGTTGGTGTTTCCTGCAGGTCAGGGGGGAAAAACTGAGTCATGTAAATCAGAGTAATGCTTAGTGGCTTAATGTTTATTGTCTTTACTTACAGTCAAAGAGTTACACACAAAAGCTTTCTAAAATACAATGTCTTGGAATGAAGGCAGGAGAAGGCACTTATGGTAGCTTAATTGCAAAGGAACCCATTACTTTAAAACTTGCATCGGCCTTCCACGTGTACATGGATTTTCTTTGTTATTTATTTAAAGACTTTTGATAAAATCATACAGCACTGCAAATTCTGACAATCTGTTGAACTGATATTAAATTGTAAATATTTTTATATTTTTTCTTTTATGTAATATACATTTATTTATATATGTGTGTGTGTGTGTGTGTGTGTGTACAGTATATTTATATGTATATTTATATTTATACACTATATATATATATATATATATATATATATATATATATATATATACTGTAGTGTGTGTGTGTGTGTATGTATCTATATATATTCTTTAAAAAATATTTTTTACAGGTGTTTTACTTGTATTTTGACATTTATTTTGAGTTAACAGAAATGAAATGTTCGTAAAATAATGTAATAATAATGTAATTTATTTATGTATTTATTACTGTGTGTGTATGTGTGCATACACACATTAAAGTAAATTAAGTCTGGTTCCTGATATTACAGAGATAAACATTTAAAACCAATAATAAACAATTGAACTGAATTGAATTTAATTTAAACTTGAATAAACAAACAAAACATCATAAATATTTAATAACTAGGGATTCTTCAAATAAACTTACTGTAAACTGCAGAATCAATAATCAGTTGCTTATTATATGTAATATATTTGATGAATAAATAACTGCATCTATATTAAATAAATTCCTTATTGGAAATAGATTTTATCCAATTTCTGGAGCTTGCACCTATATTGAAAACTCATTATCCACTTGTTACATCTGAAGTTTGAATATTGTCTTCTTTACTCGATGATGATGCTGGAAAATGCAGTAAATTCAGCAGAATAATAATTCAGTAAGCATAGGCAGGAATCAGAAATTAATTTCTCTAAATTACAGCAATAGTAGTTCATGTTCTATAAGTTAAATACAGGAATGTGTGACTACAGAGCACATTATCAATCACGGTTTATCACTTATCAGCTTTTAAAGAGAATGGGACAGTAGAAGCTAAAATGGCAGTATAGATTTCACTATCTCTGAGTAATTGGCAAGATTTGAGCAGATTCTGGAGTCATTAGCCCAACCTCCCACTGCCTCTGGCCCATCAGCAACAGGACAAATTCCATTAAGTGACCAACAGCTGCCCCGTGACAGATGCGGGCCAGTCCTGCTCCTCTCCACCGTTCCCTTGAGGGCTCG
Source organism: Carassius auratus (assembly GCF_003368295.1). Lineage (NCBI taxonomy): Eukaryota > Metazoa > Chordata > Actinopteri > Cypriniformes > Cyprinidae > Carassius > Carassius auratus. Next base: position 18,841,942 of record NC_039245.1, on the reverse strand, counting down.
GGAGGACGCTATGGGGGGGGGGGGGGTGCTTGAGCAAATATGACTAGGAGGATGCAACGCATCAGAGCTTTCAGTGAAACACAATCAAATGAGCATCTGCCCCGTCCTCGCGCATGAGCCAGCATCACCGCTTACCGCTGCAGACTTTAAGAAGCAAACCGTGATCTTTCTGCAGACTTAATGACTCATTCTGAAATCATTCGCTTCAAAAATAAGTGTACTGATTATGTCAAACATTTCCCCGAACGTTCTGATCTCACTATGTCTACAAGCACTCTTTGTTGTTTTCATACCATCCTGTCCTTCATTGCAGTAGTGGATTACAAGGCAAAAAGGGGTCACAGGTCTGATACGGACAGCAAGGAAAAACTATGCTAAAGCAAAAATAACAATGCAACTAAGCATATAATCATGCATGCTTAGGCTTATTAACTAAATGCTTTCCTTTTTCCTTTTGTTGTTGATGTCAAAGGCTGTGTGCCCAAAAAACTAAAAGAACTTTAAAATTTTGGATTCAAATCATCGGGGCCTTGACGACATACTAATTCAATATTTTGCCTAGAGATTTTTCCATGTGTTAGGGTGGTAAATCACACTTCAGCTGTTGTTTATGCATTTGAAATACTGTTATTATTATTTTTTATTCAGCCTATGTCATGTTAAAGGGAGAGTTCACCCAAAAGTGAACATTCTGTCATCGTTTACTTGCTGTTATGTTACTCTAAATCACTATGATATTTTGAAAAATGTCTTGTCAGCGGGGCATAATGTAGTTTTGGATTAGCCTTGGACTAGGGACTTCATTGTATTAAATGCACATGCGTATTGTATTTCAAATCTTACAAGTATATATTTTAAAAACTGTACTTGCACATAATATAATATTAAAGTAATAAAAGGCCATTTAGCACATGTTAAGTACTTCATTATAATTGTAAATGTAGTGTGTGTGTAGTGTCAACATATTTTAAAGGCAACTTCATCATTACAAATATGTCATTACACATACATTTAAATACATGAAATATAAGTTTCCATAGAAATGCCAGTAAAATATATTTTAGTTTACCATAAATGCTTGTCAGTTTAACCATATTTCAAAGACAATAGGAGTAATTATGAAATTACGTATAAAAATGCACTTAAGTTCTAGGTCAAAAAAGGCAAAAGTATATTATTTCTTAAGTTTAAACTTTAAAGTCAAGTTTAAAGTATGCTAACTAACTATGTGTACTTTTTCCGCAAGGGAGGTATGCAATATACCATATTGACAATAATATTTAATTAATTATTTATTATAATAGAATGTCAATATGATAACATGGTCAGAAATCCTGAATCTTGATGTGAAAGAGACGGAAAAAAGTGTGTAGCTGCTACTGTCCCACAAAATCACACTAAAGAAAGATGAAAGCGAGATACTCTACCTGCACTCAAGAACAGTTAACTCGCCAGTGTCCAAGTTTTTGGGATTTTGTAAAAAAAAAGATGGGACGTTAGACACTCCAGCCTACAGGAAGTACAGATCAAAAGTAAGTTTTTGGCTTTTGTACAGTCATGGTTACAAACTTTCTCTGCATTCATGTTTTGAGTGTGATTCTTTGGCCAAAAAATAATAATACAATATTTTGCGTATTGCATTTCATAAGGAATTGTTGTTACTAATGTGCTATATATTTTTTGTGGAATTGATATCGAATCTATATTCTATGTCTTTAAGTAAAACCAGTTGAGTAACACTGCTTCATCACACACTGTTTCACATGAAAACATGATCCGCCTCTGCAGGGCTCGGATGACTACATATCAGAAAAAGAAGGTTTACAGCTGCAAAAGTAACGTCTTGGAGCAAGGCCATAGTAAGCAATTGGTTAACTATTTGAATGGAGCTGGCTGCGAGGGTGGGACAGGGAAGGGGGTGTGCTCTGGGCACAGGCGCGTGGCAGAGAGAGCAGGTGGATGACGGGCAGCTGAAAAGTGGGGAGAGGGGGAGGGGCGCGTCCATTTTGGAGGACACTTGGGGTTCAGAGAGACCCTGAATTAAAAGGCAACCCCATCTGGAAGCGGGGTGGGGGCTGGGGCGTAAAGAGATCTAGAGGGTGGTGTCTGACACTCTCTCTTTTGTTCTGTGGTAATGCAGCAGGGATGGGGGGTGCTCTCCTGCCCGTGGGGGGAGGGGCAGCCAAACAATAGTGCTGGTCGAGGAACTGAATTAGCCTTCGACGTGGAGAGGCAGAAGGGAAGAAAAGAAAGACGTGATGGAAACGCCGCTTGCCTACAGTGAACGCAATCAACTCAAAATGCAAAACTATTTTTAATTCTCCATCTGGATGTCACATGTTGCATCCCATCACTGCCAAAGAAGTGCCACAGAGTTCAAGGATGCGTGTGTGCTGCACACGCCATGGATGTATGTACAGGGTTTGCATGACAGTCGCAATGCGGTAATTCTCTTAATGTAATTGCTCGAATGATGGTCCATTACATCTCCGAGCCAGTCCACTCCCATCGGTACAGGCAGCTCATCATTCAAACCCAGCGTAACGCACACTCACTAACAAATGACATGAAAATCCCCAGTAAGGCTGCGGGAGAAAAAAACCTAAAGCTTCTTTTTTTTTTTAAGATCTATATTTATTCCTTGTGATACCAAGCATCAGGTTTTAGTATTTGCAAGCCAAAGAGAGGAGAGAGATTCATTAATCTTCATTAGCATGGGATCAGCCCTGGAGTACAGACTGCTGTAAGGGGAATAGACTGCACAAAAACATAGAAAGCACACAACATCCATGACAGAAGTGTCTCCTGAAATGCCCTCGTTCGCTCTGAGAGCTTAACATATGGGAAAAGACACACACACCACCAGCGTCATTCCTTAGGTCAGTGCTGGCTTGTTGTACCTGCGCTAGCAGCTCTCCTTGGTGCTGAATTAATGGGGCATGGTGCTGAGCTGAGCTATAGGGAGGAGGCAGCCTGCACTGTATGGTCATACCTCACTGACCGACCGTGGGGGGATGGGGAGAGGTTACAGCGAGGAGAAGGAGAGCGGAGTGATGGCTTCGATCTAAACTTGATAAATGTGTGTCCTTGGGTGAAGGAAAACGTCAATAAATGTCTCCTGGTAATCTGCTTTCGGTGTGGGACTTGATTTATGGGAAATAAACATAGATGTCTTGCTATTTGAAGTATTATTATGCGATTTTACAGACTATGTGTGTTCACCTAACAGTGGAATAACTATCTGTGAAATCTGAAGAATCCTGAATTGCTACAATGGCTTTGTTCAAGTCTTAAGGATAGTGAGCTTGCATATCTATATTATTGCAGTATTAGGCTGTTTGTAGAATTATTCAGAAAAGATGAATAAAACCTGGCTATCTGATATTTTACTTCTGGACAATGCTGCATCATTCTAGACAATAAGGTGGAGGGTTGAGTCAATAATTCCTGGCCACCGCCTTTTCAGGCATTAAGTATCCGGCCCTTGTGGAGCACATCGCTCTCTGGTGGCCATACAGCAGTATAACACACATCAAAGTGTGGGCCTATAAAAAAAGATAGGGTATCATAACTTCAGAGATCCTCTGGGGGAAACTGAAGCACTCCTGCATTACACATAAAACACAGGGACTGAATAATATGGGTCTCTGAGTAAAGACAATATAGAAAAACAAATACATTAAAAAACACATTTAGAAAACAAGGCTCAGATAGAAAGTACTGTAAATTGTGCAAAAGGCCCTGAGCGGATGCATCAGTTGTGCAAGCATTGTGCAAAATAAGTATATGGATATGTATATAGGTCGGTATAATTATAAATTGATGTTTTTGTATACATGTGCTCTGAATAAAAAAATAAGAGGTTTATCATAGTCTGTCGGATGAAATAAAGATATATACATAAATAAATAGCTGTGATAATTAGATTTAGCACTACATCGTACTAATTGCATTATACCAGCAGGACTTCAAAGCTTTAATACTATTTCGTTAGGGATTATATCTCTAGATGTGTCTAAAAAATATTTAAGAGCTAAATTCTTGGCTATGGTAAATTATTAATGTTTGTCTGTAGTAATTTTACCATAAATTATTTTAGAGGGAACTAAATAGCGCGGACAGCACGATTGTGTGCGAGTGTGTTATTTTTTTATATGCAAACAGTTCTTAAACAAGCTTTTCATGAAGTAACTTACTTTTCAGAAAAATAAATTGGTTACTTATTTCTTATTCCTCGTTTCTTCTCAGTCAGGCGAAGCGAAAACATGAAGCTTTCCTTGTATGTAACGCACACAGAGCAAAGTCCGGTCTGGATCAGAGTGTTTGTGTGGAGCGGACCGACAGAGCTGTTGTCCTCACAACTCAAAGCGTTCTTTTATCCTTCCGATCCTGATTCACTCCGGGTTTACGTTTCCTCAAAAAAAAAAAAAAAAAAAGAAGAAGAGCGAAATCAGACTTAACGGTTAAAAAAAACTTGCTCCTCGCCTCAGGCAAAATCACACAACTCCACTTTCAATCAAACGGAAAAACACCAACCAACCACTGTAAAATATATATATATTTTATATTAATATTGAATTATATATTACATCGCCTGGTATTAAGAACCTGCAGTTGATTTAACGGAATAATTAGATCTTCTGAATACTTCTGTTTAAATATTTCTTTAACATGCTGTTTTTGTACAGCAAATTAAAGACATGAAAAGCCTTATTAACGCTTAAGTAGGTTTGTGGTGTTCTTGGTAGTCTGCGCAGTTAACATTATTCCAATTTAAGCAGAAAAAACATTCATCCACTTGAATTATCTAGAGACGATAAACATCGCAGGTCCCCAGAGACAGGACCGAGACCGTTGGAAACCGGTTTGGTGAGCTATTCGCCCCCAGACCGCGAGGAGGCGCTGTTATGCGCCCAACTGACACAAGGAAGCTTACGACTCCACAATAATATTACCAAAGTACAGGGAAACTGTAAGGAGCTCTCCCTGTCTAGATGGGATGGCAACTTTACCCAGCGAACGGAGGGCTTTTGCGCATAAGATTAACAGGTAGGTGAACTTCACCGAGTGTTAAACAGTAGAGATGTCGTGCAGAAGTAGGTTAGTTGTCCCGCGCGCTTCGGGATTGACTCGAGTGGGAGAGAGAAAGATCCGCCACGAGTTAAACAGGGATGCACCTTTGTTTAGCTCCACTCACCGGGCTTCGCAGCAGCGTGACACTGCAACCAAACCACTTTTGTTTAACACTTCGAACAGTTTTAAGTACTTTGCCACGAATACATGGTGTATATCGTGTTTAAATCTTAAATAATCAGACTTCGTGTGGGAGAAAAAAGGTTGCATTGAGCGCCATGAGCTGTAACGTGATCTGATAGTGATGTCGGAAGTACTCTTTTAACTATTCAAAGTGATATATCTAGGGAACGAGCTAAGGGCTGTCCGTTTCTAAACAATTTAAGTCATAATGCAATAACACTACAGCGTTTTCTTCTTCTAGAAGTTATAGAAACCCATTAACGTTACATAGTTGCAAACAAAAAAAGTAACAATTAAGTGATATATTACTTGAAGAATGAAAAAAGAGCGATAATACAGAAAAAATAAACATGTGTGTATATATATATATATATATATATATATATATATATATATATATATATATATATATGTATATGTATATGATGTAAATCTATATGATGCTCTTGTTTTGTTTTTGGTCACAGATGGATCCACTGACATGTTTACACATTTTATGATCATGATTTATGTGAGACAAGGCAATCTAATATATCAATATTAGATCGTTCTAACACTAAATGTTGAAGATGGTGGGTGTATCTGTATTCTGACATGTTTTATGGTTTTATGATCTGTCAGAGGGGCAAACTGAAATGAAAAATCTCTGATCATGCGACTGTTTACATCAGCTATAAAATGTTCAGGTGAAATACGGGTCTTGCCTGCTCATCAAGAGTTGATGCTCTACTTCGGTGGGAATCAACTCACTTTTTGCTTGATGAAGCAATTCTGGAACTTTCCAGATGGCTTCACAGAAACTGAGTGTGTCCGTGATTGTTTAGTTCACTTGTTTACTGATTATTTATTTGTTTGGAGTGAATGAAATGGCAGTTTTCATTCATTCTCATAGATCAGAGCAACAGTGATAATTTGATAAGGAGATTAAAATCGCACCAGCAAGCCGATGGACATGTTCAAAAACATAAGGGAGAGTGAAATCTAAGTGAGATCTTGATGTGTGGAAGTAAACAAACCTTCAGGAGTGATCCCTTACAAAAGCACTTTACTAAGATGGTATTACCATAATACTTATTTAAAAGAAGTTCTGTATGAGTACTATGATCATATTCCTTAAGGTCTGTACATGATACTGTTGATGATGCACAGTCTTGACATTACATTGTAAATAGGTGTCACTCTTTTCCAGCCCGAAAGGCATGACATCTGTGCATAGGATTTCGTTTTAGGAGTTATTATCTTTCTCTTTCTTCACCTCTGTGAGAGCAGACTTATTGTTTCTTTGCAGGATGTAGGAAAGGGTGGTGCACTCCATTCCGCCCATTGCTTTTAGAGCAGACTAGTTTTCCTCTTTCCTTTTAAAGCAGGAAATAGGAAGCCAGAGTGTTGGGGAGGCGTTGATATAGCTCTGATTTTTGTCAGAGCATTATGCATGCCATGCATTAATATGCGTTTATGAAAGCTCTTAATTCTCATTGCTGCACACTGTAAAACAAGCAGCGTGTTGTTATTATCGTTTCAACTTGACCCAGTTGGCCTGTCAGGCTTAGAGTTTGTCTGAACAGTTTTTTCCTTCACAACTTTATAATCTCAGGAAATGGTTTGTCAGTGAAGAGGCTTGACCCCTGGGAGGGGGCCACCCACATCCGCTCTTTGGACCACTCCGGGGCTGGTTGAATGACAGGGCCTGATGCTGTAGTCGGCAGAGTTTTGTTAGCTGTGTCTGGATTTGTGCTTTGAGATCAAGACAACAGTGCTAACAGAGGTTAGGGTTAAGTATTTGCCCAAGACTCACCCTCTCATTGCTACAGTGTTGTTATCGGTTGCCATGTTTTGCTGTGTGGCTGCTGAAATATTAATAAGTGTGCATTGCTATGAACTTGTATGGGTGAGTTATAAGCTGATCTATTAGGATGCATTAGGGCTGTAAAATCCATTACATCCCTTGGATGCATGATGTATATTTTGTTGGTTACCTGCATGGCATGAAAGTATGAAGCTAGCACAAACAATGCAGAACAAACTGCTGAAATACATGTAGTTACATATAATCGAGGCTGTCACATATCAAACTTCAGCTCAAGATTATAAAAAATAAAAATATCATGAAAACATTTCACCGCAATATCTGTAAAAAAAAAAAAAAGTTTTAGTTTTTTCTTTATCGGCCAATGAATTGCACTTGAAATATGAGTATAGGAAAGTGGAGTGATAGAGTTAATTCAAAAGCATGAAAAATAAATGTTTAATTTGTTCATCCTTCATACTGGTGTTTGTGACCCACACTGTATCTATATATACATGCTTCAGTACTAGTATGCAAAAAAAAACTACGAAAATAAACCTTAAGACAAAAGGGTAGTATGCCTAAATATATAATATTCATAAAACATTAGGTGAAAAGTACCCGGATGATCTACTATTTCCGTGTGCATCTGATGGACACTTTATTATCATCACATGAGGCCACGTGAGAGGATTTATGAATTGAGTAAAGTGACACAACTAATGCTGGTAGGTCACATGACTTTGAGAACAAGACAAATGTAGTAGGTCACGATTGAGTTCATACTACAGATACTTTCTTAAGTACCTACTGAGACACTACATGATTTTGGACACAGCTAATGTCCTTTGTTTCTGTTTTATGCTGGATGGCATGGCAGCCAGCATTAAGGTGTAGGTATACTGCCAACTACTAAGGTGATGTGTCAACCAGATAGTTACTGTGGCTGGATTATGTGCGGTATTAATGTGATATCAATATTAAATCTTTTACATATCACAGTTATCATCAATACCTGTATACTGCAACACTCCTATAGTAACATACAAAATCAAATCCATGCTGATATTTGCTTTAAATGCCCAACCCTTAAGTTTGGGCTTTAGTAATAGAGATAATACGAGCAGTAATGATGGGGTGTGTGTGTGTGTGTGTTTTGAAGGGAACTGGAGCATCTGCAGCTGTGAGTGTGTGTGTGTGTGTGTGTGTGTGTGTGTGTTTGTCTGTGAGAGCGAGACAGTTTGAGTTTGTTAGGGAGCAGCTGCAGGCTATCTTGGAGTGGATGAGGGGTTACTAGGTTATTGGGCTTTGTTGAGCATTAAAGCCTCTCATTTGCTTTTAGTTTCCAGATTGACAGAGCTGTGGCGTCCTGCCTGCTTTCTGCCAGCGGCTCAGCATCTCTTCAAACGTTTGACCATCTAAGCAGCTGCTGGCTTTGGCCACTATATCTGATATGAACCTGTCACGCTGTCTGATTCATTGTGATCTTGATCATCTTTATGATATTTTGTCATTGTATATGAGCGCCTGATGTGATTGTATGAGATCAAGTAAATATAATAAATGTCCCATTTTTGTGTCTCTCATAGGACAGTAGCGTCTGAGGTCAGGAAGCAGGTTTCCCGGGAATATGGCTCTCCACAACTGTCCAAAAAACGTCCTGGAGCTCATCAACCGGTTAGTGTGTACTTGTGATTATTCATGTATAATTCTGCTTGTTTGCACACAGTCTTGTGGGCTCCTGCCAGGTCTTCAGTCAAGACTGAGGGTGTAATTTAATGCAATTTATTACTTGCTTTGAAAACAAACTGGGGTTTAGCTGGACTAAATTTAATATCTAAATATTTATAGATTTCTATATCAAATAAATGGTGTTCTTATAAATTTTCCATTTGTCAATCCTGAAAAATGTGTCATGTTTTTGCAAAAATATTAAGCAACACAACTGTTTTCAATTTTTCTTGAGCAGCAAATCAGCATATTAAAATGATTTGTGAAGAATCATGTCACACTGAAGACTGGAGTAATGATGCTGAAAATTCAGCTTTGCATCACAGGAATAAATTATATTTTAAAATATTTTTTTGTAATAATATTTTGCAATATTAATGTTTTTACTGTAACTTTTGTCAAATAAATGACCTTTGGTGAGCATAAGAGACTTCCTTCCAAACACAAGTATGCTTAAGTTCTCAAGCAAAGCGTTAAACAATAGTTATACTGTTCAGAATGAAAACAAAAGTGTAGCATTTTTATAGTTAATATGATTGTCTCAACCTGTAGTTATACCTGTTTGGACACCTGTGTGAAATCACGTAGAAATAACTTTATACAGTCAACAGAAAATCACCTTCACACGGGTTGATCAGAAGTCATTGAGTCAAGAATGTTTGCCAGTCGGTTGGATATTTTGTATCTAATGCAATGATATGACATTTTTAAGTGTGACCAAGGTGCCCAAATCATTTTTGGGACCTCTGTATATATGTTATTATAGATAGGACTGAAAGGGGGAAGTGGAAATGACCACAAGCCACAATCACTTCCCTTTCTTTTCCCCATCACAAGGTTATTTAGAAGTTTTCTGTACCCTTTTTGCATATGCAGTGTTGGTAACTGTGAAAGTATAACTTAATAACCTGCAGTCATCTCATTTTGTAGAGTTGTTAAAACGCAGTCAAACATCCATATTGAAATTTTTTTTTAGCTACACTATTTTTTTTCAACTGGCTTGTAGATAACTGCACTGAAACTAAATAAATTGATCATATTACACAGAATAAAATTTTAAGAGTTAAGGGGTCATATGAAGTTATTTAAATTTTTCCTTTCACTTTGGAGTTTTACAAGCTCTTGGTGCATAATGAAGATCTGTGAAGTTGCAAAGACTAAAGTCTCGAATCCTTACCTAAAATTGCTCATTTAAACATGCTCCCACATAGTGTTGACAAAAGACTCGGTACTTCGGTACCAAGTCAGTACTAAATAAAATGAAAATGTCATGGTACCAGTTTCTTTAAGTACCGGTGGTACCAAGTACCTGGTGAACCCGGTTCTTGACGCATACAGCGCTATGATTTCCGCGAAGCAGAAAACGCGTCATGAATGTCATGAAAATGAAACTTACATTTTAATATGGACAGTCATGGAATTTGTCAAAGTTAGCATAAATTAATCAAATCTCCGTATGGACCAGTATCTGTAAATGTTAAGCTGCAAAAGTTGGTTGAAATATGAATCCTGCATGTTCTACGCGTCTCTGTGTGAATGAATGAATGAATGGCAGAGACGTGTGGGTTTGTTTAATACATAGACTGAAGCGCAGGACGCTTACAGTAATTTCAGAATCTGTCGTCTCAATGAGGACATAAATACATAAACAACATCACCAGAACTGTTCTGAGTCACTTCACAAACATTTTACCGCTTCATTTGAGTAAAATCAGTGTCATTTTTTAGAGGTATTCACGGTAACCCATCAAAATAAAAGTTCATTTTTACATAAAGACATTGTGTTAGAAATATTATTATTATTTAGTAGAATGTATGTGATACTGCTACTACTGTTTTAATTTTAATAGCAAATCCCCTTTATTTACCAAAAAATAAATGTGTTTAAATTTCATTAATTAAAAGACAAATTAAATTTGGGTGAAACTTGTTTACTGTTTTCATAATTCTATTACTTGTAGAAAAACTTTAAACAAAATTTTAAATAAGTATAAAGAATGGCATTGGTTTTATTCTTAGTTTTATTCTTAGTGATTTTTTTTAATTAGCATATTTTTGTGTTTTGCTTTGGTAGCGAGATCCGTGGATTTTCACTGGTATCGGTACCGAATACTTAAATTTTGGTACCGTGACAACACTACCCTCACATGTCTACATTATGATGTGGGAAGATTTACATAACACGCCTCAATTTTCATGCAAAGAAAGAAGGCGTAACTTTTATTCTTGCTGTATTGTTGTTGCCGCGTGGTATAAAGTATCAAAGTATGGTAAGGCGGTAACATTTCCGTCACACACAATTTTGTTTAGAAAGGATGCATTAAATTGATCAAAACTGAAAGTACAACAAACCGTATACCTGATCTGAATCTCGATTAATGATCTTTTGATGATGAAGTTTAATGGTGTTGAAATTACACTAGCAAAATGTTTTATCATTTCTTAGAACCACGGGTATTCAATTTCAATGTGAGTCTGGCTCGTGTGGTGACACATGTACTCTTCTAGGTGCCTCTGACGGAGGTGGTGGAGCCTGTGGACTATGAGGAGTACGTTAGCAGCCATCCGCCAGGAGCAGAGCCCGGACCCCTCCGACAGCTGCTGGAGTTCCCCAGCGATGACCTGGAGCTGCTGCTGCAGGAGAGAGAGTGCGCCACGATAGAGCCGCCCGTCCCGGAGGAGGAGTGAGTCGCTCATCGCTCATCGCACACACACAAACACACACACCACACTGTAATGCACCTTGCGCTTCCTCACGCCCTCACTGCTAATCAGGTAATATCCTCATCTTGCTTAAGCCATGCTGTGCTGCCTGTAAGTGCACTGAGGGTATCTGGGAGTTTGACGCTATCTCTTTTTGCACTCACTGTTGATAGCTCACTGGACCCCAGAGTGAGGGATGCCCTGGGGGTCTACACCGACGACTGGCTCATCATCCAGAGGAAGTGAGTATTCTTCCTTCTACATGAGCTTCAACTTAAACAAAAACACACACAGTACCAGTCGAAAGTGTCAACATTGTGGACCTACTTTTTTTTTTTCAAGAGTAATAGTAAAACCATTATAATTGTGGAAAAATGCAACTATGGCAATTTTTTTTTTTCAAGAAATCAAAACATCTTGCTGTTCTGAGGTGCTTCTGATGTTTCACACAGATACAGTTTATGTTGTGTACAAAACTAGCTTGAATAATAAAAGAGTTCTTGCTTAAAAGCCTTTAAACCAAAAGGTTTCAGTTTCATGATAAGCATCGTTTGAGTGTGTTTTTGTCAGGTGATGCTTTGACGGGTAGTGTACAGCATAAATACTTACTGGGGGACAAGTTAAGTAGAAAATAAAGACATGCTGCTTTGTGGTCTCTCAGGTATCAGCGATACAGTACAACACAGACGCCTCATAACTCTGAGCGGCAGCGGGAGAAACAGAAAGGACTCGTCAAACAAACCTTTGAGCTGGATGAGGTCACCGTTGATCGTCAGGATGAGCAGGTAACTGTCTGACAAGTAAAACAGTTAATGCACGCAGTACATAGGAGATGTGTCCTAGTGGTGATACATTGTGCCATGGGCGACACAGGCTTGTGACATTTTCCAGTTGCATTCTCTCTTCTTCTCCCAATCATTTACTGTCATAGCTGCGACTGTATGTATAAGTGGTTAAAAACATGCCTAAAATAATAATCTCAACTGAACAGAGTATCTCAAGCTATTTTGTTTTGTTTAATTAAATTGATAAATATAATTGGATAAATGATCGTTAAAAAATAATGATAATAAATAAAATCCTCAAGTAAGCAAAAAGTCTTAAACTATTTATTTTATTTATTTTTTGTCATTGGAGTTATTATTTAATAGATGGAAGATTGAATGATATACTCCTAAATTGCATGGAAAATTATGATATTAGCAAAGAATGTTAGTGAAACTGACATAAATGGATAAATGGTAATTATGGGCTTTGTAAAATAATACGTTATATTTCAATCTATTAGTATTTACAATCAAACTTTACATTTACAAAGTGACGAAGGCAGTAAATAGTAATACAAATCCTGGAGTGAGCAAAAAGTCTCAAACCAATTTAATTAGCATATTTATTTCATTGCATTTATTATTTAATTAAATTGAATGTTAGAAGTCAAACTTGAAATTGCCCGGATACATGATCACATGAACAAAGTCTCTCAAACTATTTAGTCTTATTATTTGATTTTCTAAATTATTCATTATTAAAATTAAAGGATGTTAGAATTAAAAATAAAAAAATACCCATATAACTGATTATTATGGTCTTTGAGAAGTAATGAATGGTTGTGAATACAATATTTTATTTTATTTTATTGTTTTGAAGGTAAATAGGTGAAAGGGCTAGTTGAACCAAAACTAAAAAAACTTTGGTTTCATTTCCTTATCCTCATGTCGTTCCAAACCTGTTTGAATTCTTTCTCAACACAACACTTACTGAACACGAAAGAAGATATTTCTTCAGTTGCTTGTAGTTATTGACATTGTATTTTATTTTATTTTTCTATACTGGAAGTCACAGGCTACCTGCAGCTGTTTGGTTACCAACATTCTTTAAAATATCTTCTTTTGTATTCCACTAAGAAAGAAACTCATACCAGTTTAGAAAAACTTAATGGTGAATAAATGTTATAAATGAACCATCCTTTCAAGATAAGAAATTAGTTGGATCAACGGTTATTGTTATGGTCATTATAAACATGTCATTATAATTTTGAGAAGGTTTGTCCTAATGCAGAATGTCTGTGGCAGGATGACTCAAAGAGGCACTCAGTGTCGCTGGATGATACGCCGCGGGGAAGCTGGGCCTCCAGTATATTTGACCTGAAAAACTCCACTCCTGATGCGCTGCTGCCTTCCGTGCTGGAGCGCACGGCTGCGGAGGACATGGACCGCCGCAACGCCGAGAACCGCCAGCAGTGCCGCCACGCTGATCTGCTGGGACTTTACCCCGCGCCGGATGAGGTCTGAAATCATTAAAAAAAGTATAGTGAGACAGAAAGTTCAGGACTATGTGAGAAAGAAAGTAGTCTTCTGTGTAGGAGACGATGAGTAGCACTCGACACTTTTATGTAGGAGAGCTGTCAAACGCTCAGACATCTCTCTGATGATCCAGCTGTGCTTTTGTTTGATCTTGTCAAACATCTTCTTTGTCTTTCCTCCGTCTTTTGCTCCTCCGCCTCGTCGCTGCTCATCCTCTCGCTTTATGTCTGTGTACACATTGTTTGCGATGACTGAGCAAACGTTGCCATAGTCATGATGACGGTTCTTTGTGTTTGACAGGACGAGGCCGTCGAGAGGTGCGCCATCCCAGAGGTGCCCAAAGAGCACAGCGGCCAGAGGATCATGGTCAAGTGTTTGTCGCTCAAGTAAGCCTCGTAAGACTAGTCATTCTGGAGTGCTTGATATGTTGGTCGTATTGCAATTACAAAGATGAAGAATAGCAGGCAATAAAAGAAGAGTGTTTTCTACGATGACAAAAACTAAAGATACTATAAATCTATACAAAAAAAGGAGGAAACTCAAAACAATAAACCAAGGAAATGACTTGTTTTTGTGTTTCAGTCAGCATTGGATGGGTTAATTTAATTTGTTTCCTTGGCCTGACTAGAGTATTCTGTCAAAATAACTTCCTTGTCACTGTAAATCGCTGAACGTTCCTATTCTTCACTTGGTGACTGTATTCATTGATTGCGATGTAACACACCTTCTGATTACACATCCAGCCCGAACAGTTAAGCCAGCTGCTGTATGATCTGACTCGCTGTGGTTGCTCTTCTAGATTTGAGATTGAAATCGAGCCGATATTTGGAACACTGGCTCTGTATGATGTCAGAGAAAAGAAAAAGGTATGACTGTGTGTTCTTCACCTTGAAACGTTTGGATAGTTACTGAAAAGTGTGTGGGTTCAAAGCAGGTTCCTGTAAATCACTAATGAGATCATGATCAATCGTTTCCCTTTCACATCCACGCTCAGATTTCAGAGGATTTTCACTTTGATCTGAACTCGGACCAGATGAAGAGCTTGCTCCGACCCCACAGCCCCCACGCAGCCATTTCCACACTGGCCCGATCCGCTATCTTCTCCATCACATACCCGTCTCCTGACATCTTCCTAGTCATTAAGGTATGACCAGCAGGGGGCGCAGTACCACATGTCCTTATGGAAAGTCAGAGTAGGACGAGAGTAACTGCAGGTCATAATAATGAGGATTTGTTTTTGTAGAATTTTCTTAATGTGCCAAAATTTTCAGTGGTCCTACTAAAAAAATATGTAAATTTGATATAATATACATTTTCGGTATTTTTTTTTCCAGTATACACTACCTTTCAAAAGTTGGGGTCAGTATGTTTTTTTTTTAATGCTATAATACTGTTATTTAGCAAAGGCACTGAAAAATATTTTTGTTTTGAATAAATGCGGTTCTTTTGAACTTTCAATTCAATAAAGAATCGTGAATTTTTTTTAGTTTTTTTAAAAATAGCAAGCAGTGCAACTGTTTTCAACAATGAATTTTAAAGCTTATCAAGACATTTTACAGTGGTCATGACTTCAAGCTTTAGAGATGAGTCAAACCACAGAAGCTATATTAACGAAAGAAGAAAAGGCACATTTTCCTGAATCCTGAGCTTAAGCCAATTTAGATGCTGTTGCATAACCTAAAGAGAGTTGTGCTATAAAGACAACTCATGAATATCAATAAGCTGAAACAGATTTGTTGGCAGGGATTGTCCAAAATTGCTCAAACGTCTACTAAGCAGTTACGTGTCGTGGAGGTTTTGCTTCTAAAGTTTGATCTAAAGTTACTCAATCCAAGGTTCACTTACTTTCTCCACCATGTATTTTGAATGAATACTCAATAAAAATATATTCAATAAAAATGTGAAAAGTACAAATGTTTGTATATTATTAGTTTAATCAGATTGTGTTTATTTATAAATGTGAGTTGAACAAAGCCATATTATGTGGATATGAATTATTATTGGTGCTTAATTAATAATAATAGTTCTTATTATTGTCAATGTCAAAAACAGTATTTACTGCTTAATATTATTCGTCATACTACCAACTAAGGATTCTTTTATTATTAGAAAGTTCAAAAGAACAGCATTTATTTAAAATAGTAAAGACATTTATTAAGTTACAAATGATTTCTGTCACTTTTGGTCAATTTAATTGCGTCATTGCTAAATATAAGTATTATTATTATTATTAGTTTTATCTTATGTGTGCAATTTGAATAGTAGTATATCAGAGTTTCCACAAAAATATTAAGCAGCAAATCTAATAAATGATTCTTGAGCAGCAAATCAGCATATTAGAATGATTTCTGAAGAATCGTGTGACACTGAAGATGCTGAAAATTCAGCTTTTAAAATGTATTAAAAAAAAATGTTACATCTATATCTAGCCTCAGACATCCTTATTGTTAAGCAGCTGTACTTGTGTTTCAGCTGGAGAAAGTCCTTCAGCAGGGAGACATCGGCGAATGCTGTGAACCCTACATGGTCATGAAGGAATCCGACTCCACTAAGGTACGAGTGTACATTTACGTGAGGGTTTTTGCATGAGTATTTCATCAGACACGTTTGGCATGATTATGGTATCCTCTGGGGGATTTCTCAACTTGATCTGGACTGCTGCAATATTTGTTAATCTTTTTCAATATGAGCAAGGTCCAGTAGATGCTGGAGCCTGTAACTGTCACTGTAGAATTCTGCTGCCAAGTTGCTTTTTTCGGCTGTTTGAAATGGCATGATATGTGCTGCTAACCCATTACCTTTACACAGGGCTTGTGTAAATTGAAATTATTCGGTGGTTTTACCTTTGTGTGTGTGTGTGTGTGTGTATGCATGCAGCATAAGGAAAAGCTGGAGAAGTTGAGGGCTCAGGCTGAGCAGATGTGCACTAGGCTGGGTCGTTTCCGCATGCCCTTCGCCTGGACTGCGATTCATCTGCTGAACATCGTCAGCAGTGTTGGAGGGCTGGACCGCTCCGATTCTGACTCAGACACGGGTATTAACCAGAGCCAACACATTTGAACTTAGATAAGAGTTAACTTTTTACTGCTTTCTTTTAACCAGTCACCTTGAACATGTCTCTGAATGGAACACACACAAGGGCTTATATATTTACAGCTATTCATCATTATAAATGTGCTCCATTATTTTGAGACATTTTGAACCAGAAATACATCCTCAAGGTACTTGATTTTTCATATAAATGTGATGTAATCTTGTGCAATGTTTTTCCTGGTGCCACAGTACGACAACAAATTAAGGACGCACACATAATAAAAAATAAATAAATAATCAAACATGAGAAGCTGGTGAGAAATGATGTGAATAAAACAAAACAAAGTATAGTAGGTAAACAGAATATAGTAGTGAAAATAGTAGAGAGTTGTATGGGGCAGAGAAAAAGAGAAAGTCTTTGCTTTTTGCACTGTACCATTTCTGAAATATTATTTTATAGTTAAGGGACTATGATGATTCTAAACAATTTTCATAAATGATCTAACAAAATTAGGAAATTTATTAAACCATACGTTAAATAATTATGACCTCACTAACAGTTGAAGTTCATATATAAAAATATATATAGAAAAATATATTCTTTTTTTTTTTTTTTTGCTATGAGTTATGGGCACTGAGATGAATGTAAGGTTAGGTAACAAGTTCTGTACAAGCTGTTTTGTTGACATCTATGATTTAAACATCTGCTGTGATTTAATCATTTAGGATGGTACTTTTCAGTAAGTTCATCTGTATCTTTAAACAAATCCTCATTTATTTTTCATGCTGCAATAAAGATACATGATATGAGGAAGAGAACAGTATTTCCTACATGTGATATTCTGGCTCACACTACATGAAATAATGTCAAAACAATAGTTTATTGTTTGAATTTCCTGATAAAATGAACTGAATTTGAAAGCTGTCGTTAAAAAAAATAACTAGACACCAAATTGTTGAGGAAATAATTCCCCCAAAAGTTTGCTAAAGATGTATCTACCCACCTTATCCAAGATGTAGATGAGTTTTTTTTTTTCATCAGAACAGATTTGGAGAAATTTAGCATTGCATCACGCTGACCATTGGATCTTCAGCAGTGAATGGATGCCATCAGAATTAGAGTCCAATTGTTTTTTGTTTTGTTTTTTCAGAATTTGGAAAAAAATATGCACAGATCACGCACCATTACAAACAAAAACGGAAGCGACTGTTTGAAATTAAAAATGCCTCGATGGATTTGTTTATTACATGTAGATTTTCACTTCACAAGACATTAATTGATGGACTGGAGTTGTGTGGATTATTGTAATGTTTTTATCAGCTGTTTGGACTCTCATTCTGATGGCACCCATTCACTGCAGATGATCCCCTGGATCCTATATTCACAATGTTGGTTAATTGTGTATAGCTAACAAAATAATGTTGAATATAAATAATCTATATGTCATCCAGCCCTAAACAACATTTTCCCATTCCCTACAGAGCGTAAGGGGACATGGAATGAGAGGAAGAAGAAAGGTTTTGAGAGGATGAGTGTAGGAGAGGACATGTGCAATTTCACTAACTTCCGTCCAGCAACTCTCACTGTGACCAATTTCTTCAAACAGGTCTGCTCTCTATTCATGCACATTTCTGATGGTAGTGTATTGGCACAATATATTATTTAGCCACTGAACGAACGCTGAGAGTTTCTGTGCTGCTGCAGGAGGGCGACAGATTGAGTGATGAAGACTTGTATAAGTTCCTGGCGGACATGAGGAGGCCGTCTTCTGTCCTGCGTCGACTCAGACCTGTGACTGGTATCTGTCCGCACTTATTTTTACCACATCGGTTCAATTATTTAAACGTTTTATCACACTGTCGGTCTCTTTCTGTCTAGCTCAGTTGAAGATAGACATCTCCCCGGCTCCAGAGGCCCCTCACTACTGTCTGTCTCCAGAGCTGCTTCATGTGAAGCCTTACCCTGACCCACGCGTGCGTCCCACCAAAGAAGTGCTGGAGTTTCCAGCTCGCTACGTCTACACACCACACACTACCTACAGGTCAGTCCACACACATTCATGACTAAAAGATGCTAATTAGAGTCCAACCGGTTTATTGGTCTGGCGATTTTATCGGCCGATATGAGCCTGTCGCAGATATTTCGGCATCTGCGTATATGCCACCAATATGATTGTAGTTTTATGCAGAACATTAAAGGGATACTCCACCGTGTTTTCATATTAAACTATGTTTTTCCCTTAACTAAGACGAGTTGATACATACCTCTCTCGTCTCAGTGCGTGCACTCAATCGCTTTGGTGCGCATTGACACTTTGAAAGCACTAAGCTTAGCCCATTCATTCAATATGGGCCAAGCAGAGAAGCTACCAAACACCTCCACGTTTTCCCTATTTAAATACAGTTACTCGCGTAGTGTAACTCAACCTAGGACGGTAACAGTAATATCTTCACTCATGAAAAATCCTCTCACCGGCCCCCGCTCCCTCTAGTGAAGATATTACTGCGCCAAGACGAAGTGCTTACAAGCACTTGCCATGGTATTCCGCCACACCATATAGTTATCCATTTTACACGCTTAGAAAAGCGCAACGTTTTGTTTTGTGTTACCGTCCTAGGTCGAGTTACACTAAGCGAGTAACTGTATTAGTTAGCTGAGTAACTTGGCCCATATTGAATGAATGGGCTAAGCTAAGTGCTTTCAAAGTGTCACCGCGCGCCAAAGCGATTGAGTGCACGCACTGAGACGAGAGAGGTATGTATCAACTCGTCTTAGGTAAGGGAAAAACATAGTTTAATATGAAAACACGGTGGAGTATCCCTTTAAACGCAGATAAAGTGCTTGTAAATGGTGTAGTTATGTAGTTTGTCCAGCAGAGTGGACAAGTCCATTGTTTGCTATTTGGTGATCTTGATGAAATGCTTTAAAAAACTTAAATGTATGGTATACCATTGAAAATTTGAATGGCCATATCTCCGCACCAAATTAAGGGATCCCTTCAGCTCGAGGAGCCCGCTCAAACGATGAATCGGCTGTACGTCTCGAAGACCCACTTTCGAATTAGACCACCCCCTCATCGATAGCCACGCAATATTGCATTAATTATTCCAGATGAATCGCCTTCGAAAGCGATATTGCGTAGCTTGTCAGCTCCTCCATTTAAAAGCAGGTGATGGCAATTTAGCGGTAATCACGGAACCAGATTTACTGACTAGATGTGCATGATCATATCGTTAGATATATCGCCTAGCCCTATTAAGCAGTGGTTCTTAATTTTAGTCCTCGTGACTCCCTGCTTTGCACATTTTGTATGTTCCTCTTATCACTTCAGACGTTTCTTCTATTTGACCGCAAGTGCCCTGTGAAGTGACTTCACATGATGTTCCACCATGAATCCAGCTCGAAGGGGAACGTACATGTTACAGGGCATTAAAGTGCGCGAGAAGTGAATTTAAATAGTACTTATTTACAGAGGAATATAATGTCACACTTCTCGAGTAAGTTTCATCTGTGTGTGAATTAATCCGTGAATGAATGTTCCGAAGTGACAAACATTAACAGAATAAAGCTGAATAAACTAACTTTACTGTTCAGCGTACTTATGTCAGACACATTTTTGATAAGTTTATGGTTACATTTTTAAATACCCTTCATCTATTACAAATATTTGTCACATCATTACAAAGTGTTTCATCACCACATTTGAGTGATCATTGCAAAAAAAGTAATATCAGTTATAATATCATTATAATAACAGTATAATATCAGTTATAAGTATAAAGTATTAAGTTATTAGTTACATACATATATTATGATCATTGTGTTTTTTGCTGTTATAAACATTATTCACTACAAAAAAAAGCAGCTAAATATTTGTAACAGGGATTTCATGCAGCAATTCACAGTTTAAAATGTTTTACACAGAAGTTCACTCTCCTCCTTTTTCACAATTGAGGCCCAGTGTGCGTGTAAAATGCATGGCACAGTAGACAACGGTGTCATATTTATGATCATGTGGTAAGTGAGGTCCATTTGCAGTGCCATGAATGGAGTGTTGATTGCTCTTTCTCCTTTTTGGTGATTTTAGTTGTTACACCATATTCTGAAATGAGAACCAAGCACTGACATGAACTGTTGGTTTTACAGGCGATCACATGTTTATTAGTAATTCTACAGTCAGGCTTACCTGTTTCTGTAAATCAGCCAGCTGCTGGTTTTGATTCTCCAATTTCAGTTTCTGTTCTTGTGTCCACTTCATCAGGTCCTTCAGGCCAGAGATGTTTTTAAGTGGTGTGACCTGTCAGAAAGAGATAATCTGTTATTTCCAGATAAAACTGTCGGTGTGTTCAGTGAAAGGCAGGTCTGCAGCTTGACTACCTTGATCCTGTCTGGGACAGAGCTGTTTAGGTCTTCCTCCAAGCTGGTTAGTTTTTTCTTCAGCTGTTTCTCTTCCAGCTCCACCCTGGTGACTGTATCTCTGTTCTGATGGACTTGAGTCTCCAGCGCTTTCATCTGAGCCTGCAAACAAACCAGCATTTGGACCCACAGATCCCAGTACATTGTATATTCTTCATGGATTTTCTGAGCCATGTTATCTCCTTACAACACTTATACCTAATGTGGGGAAATTTGTAGAACTGATGCCAAGATGAACTACCATTTCTGTTAATTGGGACTGTAATTTCAAAAGGCCAGTATTTTAGTCTGCCACGAATGTGTCATTGGTGAAGTAACGTATAGGCTTTACCTGAATGAGCTGGAGTTTCTCTTTAATCTGTCGCTCATTTTTAGCAGCCTCCTCCGTGTCGTGCCCCAGTCTATTCACCTCACTCTCAGTTCGGCGGATGGCTTTCATGACGCGGGCAAGCCTGGCCTCTGTGCTCTGGTGCATATGGTGCAGGGTTTCGGTGAACTGCAGTACGCCGTACATCAGGATGTTCATTTCATCCTTGGAGGCCAGCTTTTCCCCGGCATGGACAGACTTCAGCGGAGATAAGGAGACTGTGTTTGCACACAGAGCTGCTAACAGCACACAAAAAGCTGTCTGCATCCTGTCCTCTTCTTAAAAAAACAAGCTGTGACTGCAGCAGGTGCGAGAAATGTGCACGCTTTGCAACATGATGCTGCTTTTATAAGCAGTGACGATGTGCGTTGGGCATTGAGAAATCCGAGACACTGGCCTATCAGAGATAAGCTTAAAGTTTTTAGAGAGAGCGAGAGACCTTGACTTATGTTGGACAGACAGATGTTTAGAGGTATTGCACCAGGGACGTGCTTAGCAGTCTGTCTGCCAATGTACTCTTCTCTTTTAACCTCAAAGGTACATTAGTTATGTCAAGATCATATTTAGTGTCACAGGAGGTCTGAGAGATAGAGACTTGTATGTTCACGCTGCTGCCACCTGTCCAGTGTTTGATTTGGGGTAAAGTCAAGGAATTTGCAATGCCTGTTATGTTTATTTATATCACTGTTCCTGGAAAACTAGATGTGTGTCACAACGCTCCCTTTGTTTAGAATAGTCATCAAAAATGTTAATCAAATTAATGACATGATAGTAATCTCATATGTAATGTTTTCTGAGAAAAGCCCCATCAAGGCATGATTGTGGCAGATGGAAGCATTGATCCTTTCTCTCTGTTTCTGTCAGGACTTGTTTACATAAGAAGTTTTAGAATTGAAAGATTACATAAAAAATTTAAACTAAATGGGTTGTATTAGTAGTTATAAACTTGTCTGTTTGCACAAATGGTTGTAAACGTGACAGCGTACATTAGGAGTTCAGACTGTACTGTTTATGTTAATTTTTGTAAACTTCATAGTTTACATTAGGAATTGATTTTTTTAAATGTCTATATTAGTAGTTGTAAACATGACAGTTTATGTTAGGAGTTGAAACTGTTAGATTTTGACGTATTTGGCAGAGCAGTGGTTGGGGCAGCTCGCCAATGTATTTGATTTTTTTTTTTTAAACATAAAATCAGTTAACTTAACTAGAGTTCTTGCGCGGAGAAGAATTTATTGAAGGTAGTATTTAGCACAGTTCTTCAGCATCAGTGTAAGCTTGTCGGCCTTCAAGAATCTCAACCCTTGTAAGAATCTCAGTTTCCCCCAAAGTCTCTGAGACAGAACTTTATACCTGAAGACAAAAGGGCTACAAACAACAGATGCTGTTAGGACCTCCCACTGGAGTGGAGACCCTGCAATCTACAAAAAGTTTGTGAGGAAACCTGTTCCTTTGTTATTCTGACTGTATGGACCATTTGTTTCACACCTTAACAGTTTCTGTTGATTGAATCTGAGGCACAGTCACAATGTAAATGCATCTGACTGAGGGGCCATTTACACAATAACATTTTCAGCCAAAAACTAGAAACTTTTTATGTATTTGGACTGTTAGTTTACACAACACCAGCATTTTGGGGACTGAAAATGCGTATTTTTGAAAACGGGTTTCAAAGTGCAAGTTTTCGAAAACGGCACCATTTATCATTTCCGTGTAAACACCAAGCGGCAACCTCTAAAACTGCAATTCAGCGACTGGCCTCTAGAGGCTTGCTCCAAAGGAAGGGAGTCAGTCCCATAGACTTTCCATGTTAGAATGCCCAACTTTACAGCAGTAAATCTTTTTACAGCCTGCTGCAAAAAGTTATTTTAAACTATATAGCTAATTTTGCCCTTCATGACAACTGTAAGGCGGTGATTTATTTATTTATATATATATATATATATATATATATATATATATATATATATACAGTATTGTTCAAAATAATAGCAGTACAATGTGACTAACCAGAATAATCAAGGTTTTTCGTATATTTTTTTATTGCTACGTGGCAAACAAGTTACCAGTAGGTTCAGTAGATTCTCAGAAAACAAATGAGACCCAGCATTCATGATATGCACGCTCTTAAGGCTGTGCAATTGGGCAATTAGTTGAATTAGTTGAAAGGGGTGTGTTCAAAAAAATAGCAGTGTGGCATTCAATCACTGAGGTCATCAATTTTGTGAAGAAACAGGTGTGAATCAGGTGGCCCCTATTTAAGGATGAAGCCAACACTTGTTGAACATGCATTTGAAAGCTGAGGAAAATGGGTCGTTCAAGACATTGTTCAGAAGAACAGCGTACTTTGATTAAAAAGTTGATTAGAGAGGGGAAAACCTATAAAGAGGTGCAAAAAATGATAGGCTGTTCAGCTAAAATGATCTCCAATGCCTTAAAATGGAGAGCAAAACCAGAGAGACGTGGAAGAAAACGGAAGACAACCATCAAAATGGATAGAAGAATAACCAGAATGGCAAAGGCTCAGCCAATGATCACCTCCAGGATGATCAAAGACAGTCTGGAGTTACCTGTAAGTACTGTGACAGTTAGAAGACGTCTGTGTGAAGCTAATCTATTTTCAAGAATCCCCCCCAAAGTCCCTCTGTTAAAAAAAAGGCATGTGCAGAAGAGGTTACAATTTGCCAAAGAACACATCAACTGGCCTAAAGAGAAATGGAGGAACATTTTGTGGACTGATGAGAGTAAAATTGTTCTTTTTGGGTCCAAGGGCCACAGGCAGTTTGTGAGACGACCCCCAAACTCTGAATTCAAGCCACAGTACACAATGAAGACAGTGAAGCATGGAGGTGCAAGCATCATGATATGGGCATGTTTCTCCTACTATGGTGTTGGGCCTATTTATCGCATACCAGGGATCATGGATCAGTTTGCATATGTTAAAATACTTGAAGAGGTCATGTTGCCCTATGCTGAAGAGGACATGCCCTTGAAATGGTTGTTTCAACAAGACAATGACCCAAAACACACTAGTAAACGGGCAAAGTCTTGGTTCCAAACCAACAAAATTAATGTTATGGAGTGGCCAGCCCAATCTCCAGACCTTAATCCAATTGAGAACTTGTGGGGTGATATCAAAAAGGCTGTTTCTGAAGCAAAACCAAGAAATGTGAATGAATTGTGGAATGTTGTTAAAGAATCATGGAGTGGAATAACAGCTGAGAGGTGCCACAAGTTGGTTGACTCCATGCCACACAGATGTCAAGCAGTTTTAAAAAACTGTGGTCATACAACTAAATATTA
This sequence comes from Carassius auratus, assembly GCF_003368295.1. Classification (NCBI taxonomy): domain Eukaryota; kingdom Metazoa; phylum Chordata; class Actinopteri; order Cypriniformes; family Cyprinidae; genus Carassius; species Carassius auratus. Next base: position 18,817,043 of record NC_039245.1, on the reverse strand, counting down.
GTTTAGTGATTCACAGGATTGCTAAATCCCAGAAAAAAAAAATGTTTGTACAAAATAGTTTTGAGTTTGTACAGTCAAAGGTAGACACTGCTATTTTTTTGAACACACCCCTTTCAACTAATTGCCCAATTGCACAGCCTTAAGAGCGTGCATATCATGAATGCTGGGTCTTGTTTGTTTTCTGACAATCTACTGAACCTACTGGTAACTTGTTTGCCACGTAGCAATAAAAAATATACTAAAAACCTTGATTATTCTGGTTAGTCACATTGTACTGCTATTATTTTGAACAATACTGTATATATATATAAATAACTCATCCCTTTGAATTATAATATGCCTTAAAGTTTTGCGTAATTAAGGGCATGGCCACTTGAGTGATAGGTGGATTGCCGCTGCTGACACAGCCGTTGAGCTAGGTGGGCGTGGTTTCAGCAACCAGCTCCCGCCTTTTGCACATTTTCAATTATCGGGGAGTGACGAACTGCCAAGATGGCTTTGAGCTTCAAAAACGCTCATCAGGAGTCTATGGGTGACATCACAGACATTACATCCATGTTTTTATACAGTCTATGGTGAACACCCTATATGGGAATCTTTGAAAACATTGAATTAGTAGTTAGTAGTGTTCTTACATTTATTCATTTTACCTGACGCTTTTATCCAAAGCGACTTACAATTGCTATATATGTCAGAGGTCGCACGCCTCTGGAGCAACTAGAGGTTAAGTGTCTTGCTCAGCGACACATTGGTGTCTCAGAGTGGATTCGAACCCAGGTCTCTCCGACCAATGGCATGCGTCTTATCCACTGCGCCATCACCACCACCCCCATTTCTTGACTGACATTAGGAGAGTTGAAAAGTAACTGTTTTATTAAACAACTGTTTAAGTTGTTTTAAACTTGGCTGTTTACATTAGGAACAAATGGTTGTAAACACGATTTACCACTATTTTATACGTTTTCGTAAACTTGGCAGTTTACATTAGGAGTTAGACAATAAACATTTATGTTAGTTGTTTTAAATTTGACAGTTTGCATCAGGAATTAAAATCTATTTAACTATAATATTAGTAGTTGAAAACGTGACCGTTTACATTAGGACTTACAAAAAAGTTTACAAAAATAACTGTCTATATTAGTAGTTGTAAACTTGACCATTGAAATTGGGAATTTAAAATTAACTTTATATTACATTAAAGTAGAAATTAAACCGTTATAGTAGTAGTTGTAATCTTGACTGTTTACATTAGGAATTTAAGCATTACAAGTAACTGTAAATCTAACTTTTCGATTGTTGTTCAAAAGTTTGAAATCACTAAGACATTTTGAAAGAAATCGATCAGTCTTTTCCCCCATGTAGAATTTAATTGATTAATAATGACAATCCCATCACAAACATTGTTGTAGAGAATCACTGCTGTTTGAATGACCGTTCTAAAAGTTCTCTAAAATTCTAATTACAAAGCCTGTCTGTCTACATCAGTCCTGTTTACTAAGAAAACATTACCTAATCCTAAAGAAATCAGTAATTTGTTACTTTAGAAACCTTTCTCATCACTGCATAGTCGAAAATGGTTGTGCTGCCAAAGGAATTGTGGCAGTTGCAATGAAGTGTCTTCTTTCGTTTGCTAACTTCAGCACACTTGCATTGCTGAAGTCTAAATTTGGTTGCAGAAATGGCCACATGGAAGCACCTTTCTTGAGCAACTAATTTTAGTGACTCGTTAGACTCAGTCCATTGTCTTTAGAAATGAAGGCCAAGCTTGAGAGAGCACCACATTGTGCACTTCTGTGTTGACAGAAGGAAGCAGTCTGTCTATAACCAGGACTGAAAATAGAAGAATCAAAGTTCTATAAGAGTGTGAATATCATAGTCTTTGGAAACTTTAAATGGTAGTGCACATAATAGCTCTGGACCTGATGGTTTACATCATCTACAGGCTGCTCTTAAACAGTTGGTGGTCTGATAAGAAAAGGGTTCATTTATTCCATCTATTTCCTTCTCTGTCCCCCCTCAGGAACCTGTTGTACGTTTACCCTCAGAATGTCAACTTCAATAGCCGGCAGGGTTCGGTGAGGAACATTGCAGTGAACGTGCAGTTCATGGCAGGAGAGGATCCCAGCCAGGCCATGCCTGTGAGTCACCGATCACACCCGCACCCAGCTTTAGTCACACTGTCAAAGCATATTCTTATGAAAAGACAAAAAACTTTTGGGATTATGTAAGCACATCTGTTATGATGATCTCATCTCTTAGATAAACTCAATTGTGCACATTTAAGCTCTCCAGATCTGCGCCAAGAGTATGACAATGCCTCCCTAAAACACATCAGTCCATGTCACAGTGTATTAGCTTCAGCTAAACACACAGGTTACATTAGTGACTCGAACCTAACTCAGTCTTCAGATCTATTTAGAAGCGCTCTGGGAAATTTTGGAGATTTCAGTGAACTCGCAGAACCTTTTAATCGAATCACAGATTTTAGAAACTCCCTAATAGTGTTAATGCTCCATTCGAACACCAGTTGCTCACTTTGAAACATCTGTAATTTATTTAGGGCTCAAGTGAGGCCATATGCAGTGCAGGTACATTAGAGGCTAAATCAATTTTGTGATAATTAGAAAATCCATCCACAGTGTTATGATTAGCGAGGGCAACATCATGGCTGAACTATAACTCCCCAGTGACATCTAGTGGAGCTGTTAAGTGTTATTCACCAGTGCAATGTGATTTCCACCCCCTGAACAGGTCATCTTTGGAAAGTCAAGCTGTGCTGAGTTTTACAAGGAGGCGTACACCCAAGTGATCTACCATAACAAGTACAAACCTTTGTCTCATTCACTATTCATTACAGAAACAACATTTCTTATGCTTTTTATACGTGTCCAGAATTGCATTACATTTCCATACAGAAGTAGTTCTTTTTGGCTCAGAGGGCCTCCACTGTGCAATACAATAATATTCCAAGGCTCCACGTGTAGTATAATATTAACAGGTATATATTTATATTATTCTATTGGATACAGAAAGAGAAAAAAAAAGAGAGAGAGAATAATAATTAGTCTTTTGGAAGTTTTTGAAAGCTGTGCTCACCAAGGCTGAGGAAAATACAGAAAGAAAAAAAACAATGATATTGGAAAAAATATATTACAATTACTGTAACTGTTTTCTAATTAAGACAATTGGAAGATGATAAAATTATTTCTGAAGGATCATCTGTTTGCTGAATGAAGCAAATTATTTATATATATATATATATATATATATATATATATATATATATATATATATATATGATTTGTTATATTTATTTAATTCATTTTAATGAAGTTTGTTTTATCAACTATGTCATATTATTATTAATACTTAAAACAAGTAATTATAACTTTATAACTTTATAATTATTTTTTTTTTTTTTAAACTATTTAAACACTTTTATTTATTACAGCTTAAATAATTTAAAGGCGTCCTATTATGCTTTTTCAGCTTCTAGTTAGACTGTAATGTTTGCTGTTTGAGCATAGAAAAGATCTGCAGTTACAAAGCTCAAAGTCCACTTCAAAAGGAGATATATTATTTAACAGAAATTTTCAAAAAGTACAACGAATGACTCGTTTTGACTACGACGCATATTTTCCGGGATTTGTGATATTACAAATGGGACGAGACCTGGTCGAGCTGCACTAGAGAAGGCACCGAGTGTTATCACCATGTCTGAGACACGCTAGTTTTCCCAAAGCAGACCAACTTAGAGTGGTTACAAGCATCTGGGTTTAAATCATGTTCAAACGATTTGATCTTTGATGCAATATTTACACTAAAGCTCGCAGGCGCCGAGTGCTCCCAGTCACAACACACACTGACCCAGCTAACCAATCATGGCACATTTCATATTTCAGAAGGCAGGCTTTCATTTCATACAGGAACTACTTGAGCCGTTTATGCCAGTGTGGGGAGAGAGGTGTTGTAATAATGTAAAATATGTGAAAAATAATGTGTTTTTAAAAAATCTTATATGAGAGCCTGTTCTAGTACAACCCCAAAACAAAATCAAGACTTTGTAAAAGAGCATAATAGGACCCCTTTAAATCATTTGAACTTATTCAGCAGCCCCCTTGGCTGAGGCTCCCTAGTGGGTCCCAGCCCCCTAGTTGAAAACCACTACAGTCTCCTCTCTCCATCTCTGCAGGTCCCCAGAGTTCTACGAGGAGGTAAAGATGAAGATTCCTGCCAACCTCACCGACAACCACCACCTGCTCTTCACCTTCTATCACATCAGCTGCCAGCCCAAGCAGAATACCCCCTTAGAGACGCCGGTGGGCTACACGGTGAGTGAAGGACCTTCCTCTCTATTCTCTCCTGACAGTGCTGGAGAAGTGCTCCAGGCTACCTGATGAAACGCTGACCTCCATGTGACTCTGTCACCCCCCTCAGAGACACCTAGAGCATCCTTATACGTCACCTCCCAGGCTATCTCTTTCCCTGATGGGATTCAGTAGCACCCTCTCCTGATTCTTCTTATGACACTTTTAAAGTTATAGTGCCATGTGATTTGTAGGTCATATATAGCATGCTAATGTTTTGGAACTGCATGTAGGCTGTGCAGGTTAATCATAGTTCATGTTGCTTTTTGCAGTGGATCCCTCTCATGCAGCACGGCCGCCTGCGCACCGGCTCCTTCAGTCTGCCTGTCTCTGTGGACAAACCTCCTCCCAGCTACTCAGTCCTCACTCCTGACGTAAGACATTTATCCGTAACTGGATGTTTGTGATGCTTAGTGGTTGTGTTTGTGAGAATGTGTGTGGAAGTGAAGGATGTCAAAAGAAGGGCTGATTGGGGAGAGAAAATGTCCACTTCCAGATGAATTGCAACATTAACTTGTCTGTAAAATCTGAGGAATGTGAACATGCGCTGAGAATATGTTGTGGACTGTGTGTGTGTTTCAGGTACAGCTACCAGGGATGAAATGGGTGGACAACCATAAAGGAGTCTTTAATGTAGAGGTGAAGGCAGCCTCCTCAGTTCACACACAGGTAATGAAAAAAAAACAGATAAAAAATAATTAAACACAGTTTTAGAAAAGCACATTCACATACATTTCTCACTTAATGTGTGTAGGATCCACACCTGGATAAGTTCTTCACACTTGTATATGTTCTGGAAGAGTACTCCTTCCCTTTCCGACTGAAGGATGTTATAATCACGGAGGCAAACATGGAGGCGGAGCTGAAGGCCAGCATGGCGGCTCTGAAAGGGGCACTGCTGGACACTTGTGTGCGCTTCCTGCATCAACTTATGAGCAAGCTCATATTGCTAATCGTACACCCTCCTGTCATAGCAGGACAGATTGGTTAGCAACACTGGATCGGGCCACTAATATTACTTGTTACACACACATTTTTTTGATGTTTGCTAATGAAATCCATTTCCTCTCCTTCTTCCAAATCTAGTAAATCTTGGCCGTGCTGCTTTTGAAGCCATGGCCCTGCTGGTAAACCAGATCCATAAGAACCTGGAGGGAAACCAGGACCATCATGGCCGCAACAATCTGCTTTCCTCTTACATTCACTACTGCTTCCACCTGCCCACAACAGAGCCTGTATCTCCCCCTGCTGGTGAGTGACAAATACAGCTCACTGCAATGTCATGTTATAGTATGAGATTTGAGAGATACAAAATGCAAAACATCCTTCATAGAAGTCAAACATTTGGAATAATTTGGAAGTGACTATTTCATGTACCTTTGAGTTATTGAACCATTGCTAAAACTCTAAACATTATTTAACCTTTAAACTGTGCTGATTAATTTTTCTGGGGCTCAGTGGTTATGTATTGTAGTAACTGCTGCATTCACATTTATACTTACCCTCTCATTTGACCTCAAGAGCAGAATGGTTATTTAAGTTCACACACTGAGTGCATCCCACTTCCTCCTTCAGTGGGACTCGCATCGTATGATCTCCCCATCCAGTATGCCACGTTCTCTAGGGCGACGGCAAGACCCAGCAGCCTGCTCTTGTCCCGCTCTAAGAGCATTAGTAACTCCAACCCAGACCTGGCTTCAACACCAGCCACCCCTGACGAGGAGGTGCAGAGGATTATAGGCAGCAAGGTGGGTGGCTCTTCCTCAGGCTTCTGATTGGTTGTTTAAGTTACTGCAGTGTGACAACTCTGTCCAGTGTTGTTTCTACTTGACTAGGTAGCTGCAAGGAACAGAGTATTAAAAGAAGCACTGTGAGTGATAGTTGCTGGTGTGTCCTTTAAACAGTCAGTTTCCATCTTCTCTTTTGTTGGTGAAATTTGGGGGGAAACTGTTCAATAAAATAAAATTGAAAAATGATATATCACAACAAATACGGCCAACTCTTACTGTCGTGTGCCGGAGCTGCAGGTTCAGAGATTTACTGTGAGATGTTTTCTTTGACAGCTGGTGATTGCTCTGCTAATAATTGTGCTTATGTTTTTGCTGTGGTACTGTTGTTCCTACCTTATCCCCTCCTTCACTGTGCCCCTGACCTGTCCTCCACCCTCCTCTAAATTATTTCTTGCCTCCTGCACTTCGTTCCCTCCCTGTGGCACATGTATGTGGCTGTTCTACACTCCCCTGTATTGCTCTGTGGTGTGTGTTTATGTCGTCGGTGGATGAGCAGGGGATAGACCGCTCACATTCCTGGGTAAACTCTGCTTACGCTCCAGGGGGCTCAAGGGCTGTGCTCCGTCGGAACCCCAACTCCAGCTGTGAGCTCAAGCAGGTGCCAGTCAAACCCTCCACCCTAATGTCCCTCCCTACTGCCTCAAACCCTACACCATAATATAAGCTGTAACTGCCTCTTAACACCCATTTACACAACATCAACCCTTAGCCATAACATTATTTGTTAACATCTCAAACTCTACAACCTATTATGACCTTTTACTAACATGAACTGTTACAGTCTTAACCTTAATGCAGCTTGTTTTTAACATTTTAACCCTAACATTGCTTGTTACTTTATCAAACCTTTAACCCTAACATTGCTTGTAACTTTATCACACCTTTAACCCTAACATTGCTTGTAACTTTATCAAACCTTTAACCCTAACATTGCTTGTAACTTTATCACACCTTTAACCCTAACATTGCTTGTAACTTTATCAAACCTTTAACCCTTTCATTGCTTGTTACTTTATCAAACCTTTAACCCTATCATTGCTTGTTACTTTATCAATCTTTTAATCCTAACATTGCTTGATACTTTATCAAACCTTTAACTCTAACATTGCCCTTTACCCTTAACATTGTTTGTAACTTTATCAAACCTTTAACCCTATCATTGCTTGTTACTTTATCAAACCTTTAACCCTAACATTGCTTGAGACTTTATCAAACCTTTAACCCTATCATTACTTTTTTCTTTGTCAAACCTTTAACAGAAGTAATACTTGTAACCAGCATTTAATCATAACATTCTTTATCACTGTCCTAACCCTAACAATACACATTTCTTTATCAAACTTTTAACCGCTAACATTGCTTTTTACTGTCTTAAACCTTTAACCCCACACTACTTGTTACTGTCCCAAACACTTAACAGTAACATTACTTGATATTGTCCTAATTAACCTAACGTTACTAACTCTCAAAACCTTAACCCTCTTATTTCTTGTCACTTTCTCAAACCTTTAACCCAACATCACTTGTCATTCACTTAAACTCTACCCAAATTTATTTTACTGTCTCCTACACCCTAATTCCCCTTATTCTCAACTTTTATATGCTAAAGTGTTAAGGCCCAGTATTTCAGCCATACACCATACCATCCTATACACTCTCATTGCCTTCACTCAGGTATTACTTCTGTAATCATACTCCATAATCTTCTACCAGCTCTAGTGTTGCTGTCCATTTGGCTTTATTCTTATTTATGTGTTTATGTCTGAGAATTCGTGTTCATTTGCGTAGAAGTTGTGTGTTGTGTGCCGCCTCCTCTTCATCAAGCAACTCATCTATCTTTCCTTTGTGTGCTGTACTTTTTCTGCCTGCCAGTCAGAGGAAAACTTGGTTGAAGACTAGTTACCAACAATACCAACAGCATTAATTGCCTTTTGCAGTGATGGAACAATAAAATCTAGGTTTACATATGCAGTGTTGCTCCCAATGCAGTTAACGTCTACAGTGTCACATCAGTATGCTTAGATCCTCCCATAAATTATTACATTTATTTGGTGCATGGTCATGTAATAAGTCAGTTAACCACAAAATAACCCCCTTAGGTATTATACAGACCTCCGTCACCCTGTCAGGGTTTTATTTTGCACTGATGACCAGCTGACTGTACATTAGCCCTAACATAGCATGGATAACGTTTGATTATTTTGAATTTGTTAAAGGATCTGGGTTGGTGTATCTAGTAGGTTTTGTCTCATCCTCTTCCCTCAATTTCTCTTTTTCTTCCTTTCTTCATCATCATCTTCATTGTCGTCATCATCATCACCACCAACCATCACCACCATTGTTCTGTGCTCACTCACTGGTTTGCAGGCCAGTGAGCGTGCATGTAATCGCATGTCCGCCTTCATCGAGACTGCCTCCATTCTCTCTCCTCCCTCCAGGCAGATCGCCAAGAAGGTAGTCCACATACTCATTTACTCACTCGTGCACTCTTCTTTTCAGTTCGTTCATTTCTTCATTCACTCATTTATGTACTCACCCATTCATTGAGCCACTTTACCTTGTTCATGCTCACATATCACTATTATTTCAACATAGTCTGCCTTCATTGTGTGTGTGCTTGTGTTCTCTATGTATTTTTTGTAATAATGCTCTCTGCGTTCAGTTACTTCATGAAGAGTTGGCTCTCCAGTGGGTGGTGAGCTCCAGTAATGTGAGAGAGGCGTCTCTGCAGCAGGCCTGGTTCTTCTTCCAGCTCATGGTCAGTTGACCTCTGACCTTTTACATTTACATCAATAACTGAACTCAAGTTGCATTTATTTCTGAAGCTCTTTACAATACAGATTATTTCAGAGCAGCTTTACATAAAAAAATAGGTTCTAAATGTAAGTGTTGTAAAATGTATCATTTAATCTTTAAAGCAGCCCTACAGAGGACAATGGTTTCATTATTCAGCTCAGTTTAGTTCAATGTCACTGTTGCAAAGTTCATTGCAGGAAATGAACTCAATTCAAATATAAGGCAGCTACAAAAGACAATAGTGCCATTATTCAGCTCAAGTCAATGTTGATTCAGTTCAGTAACAGTATCAGCGTTGCAAAGTTCGTGTCATTATGCAGCTCAATTCAGTTTTCAACTGACAGTGTTAGTGCAGTCCAATAGATAATAACACTGAATATCATGGAGCCCCGCACGTGACATGGTGGGAAAAAAAATAGCTAATTTTGAACACATCTTAATTTGTTACCTCATTTTATCACATTGTTTGCACAATAAAATAATTAGTTCCCTCGTTTTACTAAATCATGGCCACATTTTTTTTTCATGCTGAGGGAACAAATTATTAAATTATGCGTATGATTTACTTGAAACAAGGTAATGAGTTAGTAATTTCTACTCACAATTTAGTCAAATGAAAGAACAATTTATCATGTTGTTCACACGATTTACTGATATTACCTGCATGTCACATTCGGGGCTCTTTAGAATTTAAATGGTCTTTTAATTGTCTTTGAAAGGTATAGTTCACCCAAAATAAAAAATGCTGTCATTTACTTACGATGTCATTTAAAAAAAAAAGTAGAATTTAAATTTTGGGGTGAACTGTCCCTTTAATAGTTTCACATATAGTTATTTTGGCTGAATTGTTTTGATAACTTCTACTTGATGACATTTAGGTTTTGAAAAACCTAGTGTTCGGTGACTTTTGTAAGGCAGAACCAAAGCTTCAGATGCCATCACTTATTTTTGTGTGTGTGATAACAGGTGAAGAGCATGTCCCATCATCTGTTCCTGTCCTCACGGCTGGACATGCCCCGACGCCAGCGCTTCCCAGACCGCTTTGTGGATGACATTGCTGCCTTAGTGTGTGCCATCAGTGCAGACATAGCCAGCAGATATCACAAGGTAAAAGAGCAGCAGATCTCAGCATCAGATTGTCTGATAGTTTGTTACGTCCATTGCTACAGTTATCTGATCACCGTCAATAGCAGATAGGTTTGGTGGATTCACTCATAATTTTTTTATACTCGTGTTTGTCATTCCTGAAACAGTATATGTTGACGGACCTTTCAAACTTTTCTTCAAACTATGAATGTAGTATGTAAGAGACATCAAGCAAATGGCGCTTCCATTATGGCGCAACTGTACGAGCTTACTCGCGCGAAAACTCCTTATAATAATCAATAACTAACTACACAATGATTATCTTATTTACATCATGTATGCTTTATTTTGTTGTTGCTATAATAGGAAGATATGCGAGCGTGTAGAACTACATGAACTTGCGAAAACAAAAATGAGATCAAAGCGGATTCTGACTAGCCTACAGTGAACTCCTCTGATTGGCCTTTGCTTTCAGCAGAGATGCCTGTGATTGGCTACAAAACTCAATGCTGCAAAACAAATTGTAAATAGAAACTTTTGGTTTTATAATTCGAAAATCGAGCACACACACACAAAAACACACAGGATCGTTTGAAAGCGGGTGACTTCGAGCGGGTACAGAATTGAGTTGATACTGCTGTCTGGAACTGTAAAAATATGCAGATGTGTTTCTCCATGTTATATTAATAATGACATTTCTGATTGTTCAAATGGTCAGCTGTCCAGGGCCCCAGGCAAATGCCTGCCTTGCTTGCCCTATTGCTACACATCTGTGTTTTATTACTGTTAACTGTTGTTATGAATCTACAGGAAGCATGCTTATCTTTGTCTGAACCAATATCTGTGTGCGTTTCAGGATGTCGAGCTAGTAGAGAGGTTAAACACCAGCCTGGCCTTTTTCCTTAATGACCTGCTGTCTCTCTTGGACAGAGGCTTTGTTTTCAACCTCGTCCGCTCATATTATAAACAGGTACATGCACAAACACACATGCACACATTTTAAAATGCTCCCAGTGTGCTGGAGTATAGCGTAGTCTGAATATATGATTGGTAATGATGCTCTTCTCCAGAATTTGGTCTTCATATGATGACTTTCTGCTGTCTGCTGGTTTGCATGGATTGCAAGTGGTTTAGTGAACAAGACACATGCAGATGAGGCAGCTGTGAATTCTCCCTATAAATTTCATCCATGAAAAATGACAGTTTGGTGCATTTGTGCCTTTAGATTAACAAGCACCACACAGCACAGAACCCCAGCCCTCTGACAGCGCTGAGGATGGACTTCATACGGATCGTCTGCAGTCATGAGCACTATGTCACCCTGAACCTGCCCTGTGCCACCCTCAGTCCCCCCGCATCCCCCTCGCCCTCCACATCCTCCACCACCTCTCAGGTACACACACACTCACTCTAACTCTCTCTTTAGTGTCAAACAATCCTTCAAAATGCATTCTAATGTGCTGATTTGCTGCTCAAGAAACATTTCTTATTATCAGTGTTAATTATAGTTGTGCTCCTTAATATTTTGTGGAATGAATTTTGTGTTATCTTGTAGAGCTCAGCGTTGTCCTGTCACGTCCAGGATCAGGGTTTGGTCAGCATGTTCGAACTGTCAGTGCCTTTCCGCCAGCAGCATTTTCTTTCTGGTCTGATGTTGTCTGAACTGTCACTCATCCTCGAGCCGGATGGAGAAGGGTGAGATACGTTCCTACACTCGCACACTCAAGCGTTTTACAAGGGATACACACATAGACATTTTCAGCTTATGTCAGTAGCTGATTTCTTTCATCTTATTGTCAATAAATATAGGATAATATGGATTTATAATATGCATAATTAGACACATCTGTTTGTAAAAAATTACCAACATTTTAGAAATCTTTCATAGTTTACATTGCCAATTTACATACCATAGTTAAAGGCTGAAATACATTTCTGTACATGAGTTTCCGGAGATTCCGGAGTCAATGCTATTTGCTTAAAGTCGAAGTCAGTGTGCAGATTTTGAGCAGTTCACAGAAAATCACAAAGTGTATAATGAACAGACTATGATTTCATCCGGTCGGACGATATCAATCATGTTTGATATTTTGAGACCATTTTAGGACACATTTTGTTCTTTGCAAGTCGTTTTGTGTATGATGCTCAGTTGTTCTCTGTAACCATTTACAAAGTCGACAAGTGTATGATGTCTAGTGTTTCAAAATCTGTTCATATTAAATCTGTTTTAGTGTATTCCAGCCATAAAGGAGGAATGCTGATGAGACACTGCTTTGTTATGCTGACACTTTGATTAAAAAGTGAAATATTCATATGAATATTAATGGTATTAAATTAAATCAATAGCATGTAACCTTTAAATATTTCTCTGCAAAGAAAATATTTGCTCAGCTTTGTCTAAATGCAAATTAATGATATGGTTTTGATGTACATTATTAGCATGTTTTACCACATTAATTTCACCCTTACATTAGCACAGATAAAAGCTTTGAAATCACTTCTCACACCTCTTTCTCAGCGTGTTCTTCCTACACAAGAAGGCCATTAGTGCGCTGCATTCTCTGCTGTGCAGTCACGATGCGGACCCCCGCTACACAGACCCCCAGGTCCGCTCGCACATCGCCCAGCTCTACCTGCCACTCATCCCCATCATCATGGAGACACTGCCCCAGCTGTACGACTTCACCGGTTAGTGACACAATAGAGCAGACTGCTTATCTCTTCAGTTATTTATATAAACTCTTTTGTTTGTGAGTTGAATAGTCTTTCAAAGGTCAGAGCTCCACAGAGTCATTAAAAACTGAACAAAAGGCCCATTTCAGCCGAGATCTGTATCTCTCCACCTTTGTGTGTCTTAGACACGTCCCCTCAGCGAGTACGTCACGCCTCGGTGCTCGTCGATGAGAACGACCCAGACAACGGCACCATCAGCCAGTCTGTTGCCATGGCCATAGCTGGCTCACCACTGCCCCACTCCAAAGCCAACCCCTTCACTCTGCCGTCAGTGGTGAGTACCTGCTCTCGGACCACGATTAATAACTCATGGTACAAATGTGAATCATGTTACAAATGTGAATTTTTACATTTTTTGAACTGTAATATTTAGGTTATTGTTTTTGAAAGAAGTCTCTTATGGCTGCATTTATTTTAACAAAAACAGAGTAATGTTGTGAAATACTATCACAACTTCAAATAACTATTTTCTGCTTCAATAGATTGTAAAATGTAATTTTAAATGAGATTTTCAGCATCATTAGTCATCATCAGCTTTCAGTGTCACATGATCCTTCAGAACTCATTTTAATAGACTGATTTGCTGCTCATTAAACATTTCTTATTATTATCAATGGTGAAATCAGTTGTGCTGCTTATTTCTATGGAAACTTTTTTTTTGATCAATAGAAAGTTAAAGAACAGCACTAATTCTAAATATAAATATTTTTTAACATCATAATGTCACTTTTTTGTAAATTTAAAGAATTCTTATTGAATAAAAGTATTAACTTCTTTCAAAAATAAAACTGAGCCCAAATTTTTGAGAACTGTGGCAGTGACCTGTTCATATTAATCCTTTGATTTCATACAGATAATACAGGTTCAGTTCTGGCCTGCAACATGGCCTGGTCATATTTCCCCTAATTATTTATTTTTTATTTTAAAAGATTATCTAAAAATAAAAATGTTAAACATTTTTTTTTCAGAAAAAAATTATATTTATGCACAAAAAATTGTAATTTCCATTTAAAAATAAAAAAATGGTAAACAACAGAAATTTTCTTTTGATAGTGCATGGACTTTGGAATTTTTCATCACAGCCTCTTTATCTTTTTTAGCACCACTAGAAGAGCTCTTCATATTCACTCCTGTTTATTCTGTTGGCAGCAGTACTGTTCTCCACCACTAGAGGGGTGTATTCTCTGCTCTGAAGGTGTACCATAGGGTTTCCTGGTTATTAGAGAATATTAATGGCTTGTGTATGGCTGGGGAAATGAGGATCATGTGTGTTTATTATACATGTGGGTGTGGAAGGACATCCTCTGTGTTTGTCTGTCCCAAACAGACTGCCGGATGTGATGTCTAATTAGGTCGCCTTTGTTGTGTTTTCTCTGTATGAGTGTCTTGTTTTGTTTTGTTCGTCAGGCGGGCCGTCAGTGTAGCACCCTCTCTGCAGATTGCAGCAGGACGCTGCTGGTTTGTTTTCTGTGGGTGTTGAAGAATGCAGACGCAGGGCTGTTGGAGCGCTGGATCTCAGACCTGTCTGTGCCACAAATCAACCGCTTGCTTGATCTTCTTCACCTCTGTCTGTCCTGTTTCGAATACAAGGTACATCCACATGCCCTTTTCAAGTAATGATTCTTTGATATTTAGAAACATGGCCCATAGAGTCACATTGAGATGGGCCAATCAAACATCATGTTGAATATTCTCCCAAAAGACATGCATATCCTTCCGAACACTTTTTTAAAATCAGGGAATTTTAAATTGAAATTCTAAAGTGAAGACTATTTTCAGGATTATATAGTATTTATACTTATAATAGCATCTTTATTTGCAAGCATTACATTACATTTTATCAAATAAATACTCAAATAAATAATGTTTTAGAATGTGAAAAATACAGTATATTAAACAATTTCTCACAACATTTTTTTTATTATTTTCCACAATGTAATTATTTTCAAAGAGGCTGTGTTGTGCATGTGCTAGTTTAAACCTATATTTGGTTGAAAAGAAGAGAAAAATATGCTAAAAATTATGACATGACTTCAGAAAAATGACTTGGAACTGGAGTTTTGGAAGTTGCTTCTCATGTTACACCTATTCCTCTGACACATTCAGGAAGTTTTACTTTATATTTTGCATTTTTGTGTTGCATGTTAACATGTTTTCGTTCATCCTGTTCATTGCGCCTCTTCTCAGGGGAAGAAAGCCCTGCAGAGGATAAACAGTCTGACCTTTAAAAAGTCTCAGGATATGAAGGCCCGTCTGGAGGAGGCCATACTGGGCACCATCGGAGCAAGACAGGAGATGGTCCGTCGCTGCAGAGGTACAACAGGTGGTATGTGTGCGAGTAAATGTGATCGCTTTGAATGTGTCATTCACCTCTGTTCCTGTGTGTTCCTCAGAACGCAGTCCTTACGGAGGTCAGGAGAACGTCCGCTGGAGGAAAAACGTCACTCACTGGAGACAGAACGCAGACAGAGTGGACAAGTGTGTCTTTTTTCCTCTTCTCTCACTGGAATATCTTTTCATTGCTGTTCACGTTCACTGACATCTAAATGATGTTGCTGTAGTTGTCCGTTGACTTAATGAAGCACATAATCACACAGAACATGTATAGTTGTGTGCGTGTGTGTGTGTGCGTGTGTGTCATGGGCACTATGAATAGCTTACTGTAAACACTGTCTCTGTGCAGAACCAAAGCAGAGGTGGAGCAGGAGTCAGTGGTGGATGGAAACTTGGCGACAGAAGCTGCTCTCATAGCCCTGGACACACTGGAGATCATTGTCAAAGTATAGTAGACTTTGTCCCTCTCATTCGAATGCATTTACTACAAATGTCACGGGTTACAACATGAGTCATTTTCACATGGTTCATAAGTGTTTTGTGTGTGTTTTTGCATCAGACGGTGGTGATGTCAGAGCTGAAGGAGAGTGTGTTGGTTGGTGTGTTGAGAGTCCTCCTCCACAGTATGGCAGGAAACCAGAGCGCCCTCTTCCTGCAGCACTGCTTCAGCACTCAGAGAGCTTTGGTCTACAAGGTTTGTGTCTGTTGTTAGCAGGGCTTGTTCATCTGAGTTCACCTGAGTACTGAACATTGGTGAAAAACCTATACTGCATTCGGGTAATTTGACATGATAGTGTAGAACTATATAATTGCATCATTATATAATTTTATCATCGTTATTGGTTATTTGATGAAAGTTATTTTTAGCGTATTGTTGTTAGCCAGAATTTTCACATCAATGAATGCCTAAAATAGGTTAATTAAAATTGTATGTAAAATGTATAAAATAAGTGTTCGTTTAGATCTTATTTCAAATCATTGAATTGTATTACATGTGCAGTACTGTTTAAATGTTTGGGATCGATACGATTTTTTTATTTTTTTGAAAGAAGTCTCTTTTGCTCACCAAGGCTGCATTTATTTGATTTAAAAAAAAAAAAAACTGTGATATTGTTAAATATTATAATTTTAAATAACTTTTTTAAATTTGAATATATTTTAAAATTTAATTCATTCCTGTGATGCAAAGTTGAATTTTTAGTATAATTACTCCGATCTTCAGTGTCACATGATCCTTTAGAAATCATTGTATAATGCTTATTTGCTGCTCAAGAAACATTTCTTATCAACAATTTATAAATTTTTTTAATCTATAGTTCAAAAGAACAGTATTATTTGAAATAGATATCTTTTGTAACAACATGTATACATGTATGTTAACTCTCACTTATTACTGAACTAAAACTTTTGAACAGAAGAAACCCATTAAATAAACTGGCTCCATCACTAATTAAAAACACTATATAGACGACATCCTTACATTGTGACACTGAGATTTTGCAGACTTGAATTTGACCTAATCTTCATTAAATAAAACAAATTTTAAGACCTTTCCTTGTTGTTCAGGTCAGCTTTGTGTACATATTTTACATAGTTCACGAAGGAAATTGTTGTAAGGTTTGCCCGTGTGTTTCTGCAGTTCCCTGAGATGTTGTTTGAGGAGGACACTGAGCTCTGTGCCGATCTGTGTTTGCGGTTACTGCGTCACTGCAGCAGCAGCGTCAGCTCCATACGCAGCCACGCCAGCTCCTCCCTCTACCTGCTCATGAGACAGAACTTTGAGATCGGCAACGTAAGCCACAATGTCACATTAAACTCCTATCCTTGATTCACTTTCCACATATAAATAGGAGAAATCTGATCAACTAAATCCTGTGTCTTTTTTGATGCTCTGTAGAATTTCGCCCGTGTGAAAATGCAAGTCACCATGTCTCTTTCTTCACTCGTGGGAACCTCGATGAAGTTCAATGAAGAGCATCTGCGACGCTCTTTAAAAACTATTCTCACATACGCCGAGGCTGACCTGGAGCTCAGAGATTCCCCATTCCATGAGCAGGTATCAAACACTTGGATCTGAGCTGGTAGCTAAAAGGTTGTTGGTTCGAATCCCACAGTGGATGAAAACCCACCCCCTCTGTGCTTTTTAGAGATCTATAAAGAGATAAAGATTCTTTATACAGAAACTCTTTATATCTGCTAACGATTATGCTAAAGTAGAGTCACGTCAGGGTTATTATCAACAACTAAAACCATTAAACATTGTTAAAACTTAAATAACAAAATACCAAAAAACAACATTTTAAAAACAACTGTTTTATTTCAACTATTTGCCAAGTCACATTTTCTCATTTGCTCACAACAAATGCTTAAAGCACTTTAAGATACAAGTGAAAATAAAAAATATAAAAAATAAAATTTCAAAAATAGTACAAAATCTATAACACTATAGTCACTTTTCTGTCATCTCTGTAGGTACAGGATCTCGTCTTCAATCTCCACATGATTCTCACTGACACTGTGAAGATGAAGGAGCACCAGCAGGACCCAGAGATGCTTATAGACCTCATGTACAGGTCAGTGCTTTGTCATCATTAAAACCGAAGGACATTTAATGTGTCTCGTGTGCTACATGTACAAATGACTCTTCTCTGTGTGTAGAATTGCTAAGGGCTATCAGAACTCTCCTGATCTGAGACTCACGTGGCTGCAGAACATGGCAGGGAAGCACTCCGAGAGAGGGAACCACGCGGAGGCAGCACACTGCCTGGTGCATAGCGCCGCCCTGGTGGCAGAGTACCTCAGCATGCTTGAAGATTGCCGCTACCTCCCTATCGGATGCGTGTCATTCCAGGTAAATCCTGTTTGTGTGTGTGTGTGTGAGAATATATGGTTTATGAGGACACAAATGTGTATAATGGCCATGTGTATTAGAGTGTAAACATTAAACATGGTTTATGAGGATACTTCCTGTGTTAATATGTTTAAAATGCTAATCTTACTAAATATTAAATGAATTAAAGCTGTGTAGGAATATAAAAAAGAAAATGAAAAACCACATAGCAAAATTCCAAAAACTTAAACTACAATAATGATAATACAACAGGAAAAGCTCATTTAAAATATAATAAAAGTATATAAATAATGCTTTTAAAAATATTATAAACACAATGGTTGTTTCATATCACCATTCTCAACATTTTCTGGAAAAGTTTGAAATGAAGCGTTTTGTCATTTTACACAATAAAAGTTTAATTTATATAGCATTACAGTAAGTTTATTTTTTATAATAATAATTATTTGAAAACAATTACGTAAAATAATTTTACACATTTTAAATAATACATTTTAAATAAGTTTAAACATCTTAATTAATATAAAATGTAATACATTTACATCTTTTAATGCATAAAAAAAAGTTTAATATGCAAGTAATATTTTACATATTGAGAGGAATTTCAAATGCAAATGTAAAGCATATTCTCACTGGACGCTCTGCTCATTTGGTTCAAAATGTACAAGAATTGATGGTACATTTTGTGGATTTTTTCACAGAGTATTTCGTCCAATGTGCTGGAGGAGTCCGCTGTGTCTGATGATATTCTGTCCCCAGAGGAGGAGGGCATCTGTTCAGGGAAGTACTTCAGTGAGTCTGGTCTCGTGGGACTTCTGGAGCAAGCAGCTGCTTCGTTCAACATGGTGAGAGTTCACATCACTCCCCCCACAGTCATGGACACTGAGTGCATCAAAGGGATTAGACTCGTATCCAAACCAGCGGCACACATTTTAATGGGATTATTAACTATTAACTGAAGGTTGACTGTAGATTCTGTCTCTTCTCCAGGCTGCCATGTACGAAGCCATAAATGAAGTCTACAAAATCCTTTGTCCCATTCACGAGGCCAACAGAGACTTTAAGAAACTCGCTTCTGTCCACGGCAAACTGCAGGATGCCTTCAACAAAGTATACAATCAGGTTTGTCGACACGGGAAGTTTGTTAAAGAGCTGAATGTGTCTAGAAATCCCAAACAATTAGATTTTTAGCTATATTCATTGTACACTCTTAAATTATAAATCCCTTATAACCTGCTATACTTCGTCCATTATATAACCACAGTAGTAAATAGTAATGAAACAGTAATACATTTTTTAGACAAGTTTCTGGATTAGGTGAAACTGGACAACTGGACAAAAATCATTGAGCTGATTCATTATAAAAAAATATTTTTCACTCCATTAATCATGTTGCATACAGGATATCCTGCTCTTATCAGCAGCTTCGTAATGTAAGCACAACTTTAAACATGAATAGCTCGTGGGAGGGTTCTGCAATCCTGGTTTTAAATATGGGATCATAGATGGTTTCCTAGGAATATTCATTTCATAACACTTGCAAACTCTTTGCCTTCCGGTGGAATTCACCTTTCTGATATTGAAATAGTCCATTCATGTGCTTTGTGCAAATCTGAAGAGTTTTATTTCAGGGAACCTTTTATGAAAGCTTTATATTTTAACTTTGTATGATGCCTAATAAAGCATTTAGAAATGCGGCACTGCGTTATATACAGGGGTAACAGCTGTATTTCTGCTTTTACACAAGCACCCCCTGCTGTCAAAGAGGGAATTTAGATGAATTAACATCTACTGTTTGTATTCAGACCAATTAAATAATCCTTTATTAAGCTGATATGTGAGTTTTATCATTTTATGCAAGTTGTTTAAATCTCTGTTTTTGTGGTTTATGATGTTATGCAGGTATGTTTGTATTTTAATTGTATTAAGTTAATAATAGTTTATTGTACCAAATTCGGAATTGTATTTCACAGCTCTAGTAGCTATATGAAGAGAATTTTAATTGATTTGTGTAGTATTCTAATATGTTTGGTTTAGATGTTTGACTGATGTCTTTTCTCTGTCCTGTCGGTGATGATATGTCTCCTGCTGTGTCCGCACACAGAGCTCAGGATGGGAGGTACGGCTGATCGATCACACTGTGCTTCTGTATTTATCAGTACCATATGTTGCAGTTTATGTAAGAGGGAATTTTCTCCCACACACAAACTAACTGTCTCTGGTCTTTCTCTTTTTATTTCTCCATCGGTCTTCCCGTGTGCGTTCTGGATGTTTTCCTGGTGAGTGAACATGACCTTGGTTAACAAACACGAAATTCAAGCTGTTCCATCCCTCTGTAAGGTTCAGGTCTCTGACACATTTATGTAAGGCCATTTCACAAGAATGGCACGAGTCAGTGTTGTCCTAAGGCACATGTGCATGCATTTGAATCCATAAACCCATCCTCCATGCAATCAGTGTCGTGCCCTTAGGCATGATGTGGCTGAAACAGAAATGATGTTATTTAGGCTTTTATGTGACATGCCATGCTCTTCTCTCTTCTTACATGCATCTCGATTGTTCCTGTCCTACATGGTCAGGCCATAGAGGATGTTTGGCACCTACTTCCGTGTGGGCTTTTATGGATGCCGCTTCGGTGATCTGGATGAGCAGGAGTTTGTTTATAAAGAGCCTTCCATCACCAAACTAGCCGAGATCTCACATAGACTGGAGGTACGTTTCTGGTCTGGAGAGCTAATATCATAATAACAATATTTTTATTTTAATAATACTAACAACTATTATTATTTTTAAGAAATAGTAATTATGTTTAATAATGTAAGTAGTATAATGTTTTAATAAATAATTATAATTATAAATATTCAATGAACATTTTCCAGTTTTTATTTTTAATTTAATGTTTATTTTATTTTTAATTACTCTGTTTTACTTTTTCTAAAAATGTTATTTTTTAGTTTATATATATATATTTTTTTTTTTTTTTTTTTTTTTTTTTTTTTTCAAATGTTTGAAAATGTCCTACATTTTGAAGGACAAAGAAAAAAAAAAGACTTTACAATTTATATTAATTCATGATAAATTATTCATAGTTCAGGGCACACAAATCTTGGGACCGGTCTGAAAAATTGTTTGTTTACCTGTTGATTCTGTGAATCTCAAAAGATGCTTTTAATATGATCATTTGTAAGGTTTATGCTCATTTCTTTTGTAGGAGTTTTACTCTGAAAGATTTGGTGACGACGTGGTGGTGATCATCAAGGACTCCAACCCTGTTGACAAGAACAAACTGGACCCCAATAAGGTCAGATATTACCACTAGTGAAAGATCTTTAATAGCTGTAGTTAAGAATAACAACACCAATTCATTTTTAGAATATTTAGGTCTTAAACTCTTTTTGACCATTTATAACTGCAGTTTCGTACCTATGTTTTCCATATTGAACAGTGCTGTGTATGTTTTTGGCACCCAGGCATACCTACAGATCACATACGTGGAGCCCTTCTTCGATACTTATGAGCTGAAGGAGCGCATCACATACTTTGACAAGAACTATAACCTGCGTACGTTCATGTACTGTACGCCGTTCACGCTGGACGGTCGGGCCCACGGCGACCTGCACGAGCAGTACAAGCGCAAGACCATCCTCACCACCTCCCACGCCTTCCCCTACATCAAGACCCGCATCAACGTCATCCACAAAGAGGAGGTGGGAAACACTTTCAGTTTGGAGGTTGGTAAATTGCCTCAAGACAGATTTTCTAAAAAAAAAAAAATTCCTCCTTCCCACAGATCATTCTGATGCCGATGGAGGTGGCGATTGAGGATATGCAGAAGAAAACCCAGGAGCTGGCCTTCGCGACCAATCAGGACCCTGCCGACCCAAAGATGCTCCAGATGGTGCTTCAGGGTTGTGTTGGCACCACTGTTAATCAGGTAACATTTAGATGAAATACTTGTTTTTTTAACAGTTTGCCGGTTTGTTATGGATGTGAACCTATACATGTCGTCACAAAGGGTCCGCTGGAGGTGGCTCAGGTCTTCCTGTCTGAAATTCCCGAGGACCCCAAACTCTTCCGGCATCACAATAAACTGCGCCTCTGCTTCAAAGACTTCACTAAAAGGTGGGGTGACTTTTATACACACATTTCTTGCACACAAGCATGCTCACTTTTAATGTTGGAAACGTTAAGGCAGCTATTACTTACTTAATTGTTTATCAGAGCATTGATTAAAAATCCTACCAATGCAATTCAATCAAGGTTTGTCTTTTATGCAGTTCATTAAAATGGAGCGTTTAAAAAAAAGCTGCTGTCAGTTCTTGCACTGACAGTTGCATTGAACCTACTAACTGCAATGTTCTTGACTCAGGTGTGAGGATGCTCTGAGGAAGAACAAGTCTCTGATCGGTCCAGATCAGAAGGAATACCACCGAGAGCTGGAGCGGAACTACGTTAAACTGAGAGAATCCTTGTTTCCTCTTATCAACCGGAAAATCCCTCAACTCTATAGACCACTGCCTCTGCCAACCACACCAACACAGAGGTAACATCACACTCCTCACTCATACAGACCCCAGCCCCTCAAGTGGGGTTCATCTGAAATCCATCATACACAGCTCATAGTAGCCTGGTTAGCAGCCAATCTCCATTTTTTGTGTATAACATGCATGCAACAGTTTATGAACATGATGTTTGAGACTGAGACTGTGCACTAATATTAAATTAAATTAAAATTATGCATTTAGCAGGCGCTTTTATCCAAAGTGACTTACATTGCATTCAGGCTAAAGTTTTTTACCTAACATATGCTCCCTGGGAATCAAACCCACAACCTTGCGCTGCTACCACTCTAATGCTCTAATACTGAGCCACAGAAACACTACATAGTGCTAATACAGTAAATATAGTGAACATTCAGTAAATAAGTATTAAAATGTATAATAAATGACATGCACAAATAATAAACATTTTAATATTTCTAATTCAAAATATTAACTTTGTATTATTATTAATAATAAAAATAATATCATAAAACAATATAAAATATGTTGTATAATAAATCTAATTTAATAAAAAGGTGTCTTCACTTAGTTTAAATATACAGTTGCATTTATATTTAATAAATACTACTAATATGTATAATAAAGGTCTGTTCACCTAGTATTATAAAAAATGTTAAATAATGCTAATTAAAAATTAAAAAGCACATACATGTAATTATTTATAATAAAAATTATAATTATACAATTAAAATAACTGAAAATAAAATATGGTATAATAAATAAATGCAAAGGAAAATAAAACAAAGGCATTTTGTTAAGTAACTTGTTTTTTTAAACCACTTTTCACCAGAAGTGTTGTATCTGAATCATGGATCTGTTCTTGCTCATCTTTACAGGAATTCTGTCAGTCGATCCAGTTTTCGGCGTGGGGAGTGCTGAGGTGTGACAGAGCAGAGCGCGGGTGGATTTAAAGCCAGACATGATCTCCCACCCCATCATTCAAACCCCCCACCCCACCCCCAACCACACACTCCACATTCCTCTCTCAGGCACAAGCCCTCCTGAGCCCCTCTCTCTCTGTCTCTCTCTCTGTGTCTCTCTCGGTCTCTCTGTCTCTCTCGGAGGAGCTTCAGTCTGTTTACTCTGAGATATTATCTGCTGTAAACAGAGTCATTATGATCTTCATTGGCACAGCAGCATAACCAGTCAAAGTAGTCATCAGAAAAACGAGCCTCTTGCTCCACATCGGAGGTAATTTTAGGTCCTAACCAGCACAGGGCATTCAGATGCTCCTCTTCATTTCCTCCTTTTGTTTGTTTGTTTGTGCTGTCTTTCTCTGTCTCGTGAGCTTGTGTGAGTGTGGGAAAGAGGACAACAATGTGAGCCATGGTGCTTCCAGACAATTGTGTGTGTGTGTGTGTGTACATGTGTTACCACATAAAAACTTGTAGTGCAGCTTTATTTATCTGCTTCCTTGTGGATTAAAGCATTTGTAAAAGCTCTGTCTTTTTGAAGACTACCCACTGACAGGCTGAGCCCAGAAACTAACTCACACAGAGAAGACATGCTTAATCTTTCACCTCAATTACGCAAACTGTCTTTAAAACTCATTCCGCTTTTGGCTAAAGCAGTGATGTAAAAAAAAAAAAAAAAAGAAGCTGGATTTGTTTCAGAACTGTAGAATGTATATAGGAGAGATCGCTGGATCATTCTCTGGATGCGTGTCTCTTTAAGTAACGGAGGAAACATAAGGCATTAATATAGTTATTAACTGTGGAAAAGTTTCACACTGCACTAACGAGAGCACACTAACGTTCTGCACTGACTGCTTTGAGTCTTCACTGCCTCTGCTGCACCAAATCCTACTCTCAGACACGAAGGTGTTTTAATGTTGTTGTAAATGCACAGTAATGTAATGTATACTATACACATTATGCACTAGTATGTAAACTGGAAAAAGGAGAATGATTTAGATGTTGCCATTTTGGTTGTTGAATGTAAATAATGTCCTGAACTAGCAATACTTTTGCCTCCCTACTATAGTTGGACTGCTGTAATATCTGTCTTGCACTATTTTAATGTTTGCATGACCTCTACTGCCTGTCTTGACACTATAATGTGCAAATTGCTGGTCTAAATACTGTATTTTTAATAACCAAAATGATTTTATTTATTTTTTATGTTTGTCCTTTTTCTCTTCCAATTTTGCTTTTATATTAAAATACATTTCTCCTATTTTGTTTAGCAGTAGCTTTATTGAAGTGTTTATATACAGATGTAGATGCGCACACACATAATGTAAACAAAGGTGTATTAAGTTATTAATACATTTTAATATTATTTTACAGTATAATTATCTGTATTGTAAATCCTATTTTTTTTTAATATTAATATATTAAAACCTTTAAGTCGCTATTTATAGATATAGACACATTAAATGTAAATAAATTAATATGTATTATTTATATTAATATTAAATAAAAAATATTTACAATGTTCAATATAATGTAGTAAAAACTGATACAGACCCACCTAGTCAATGTAAATATTAAATGTGTATGTATATTATTAATAATATTTTAAGATATTTAAAAAATATTAATATATTACAATTTACTTAGAACCCTCTTTTCACATGCAGATCTTATTAATCTCCCCACGGTTTGATTCTCTGCTTCTCAAAACTCCTCCTTGGTCAACGTGTAAAAAATGATATGTAAGAAGACAAAGAAAAGCGCGCCTGTCCATCTGCAACCTAATAACAAATTAATATTATCATAATGGCTCTTTACAGTCCATATGGATGACGAATGGCCTCGTCATCACCATAGATCGCTCTGAACTGCACAAATGACGTCATGTCCCTAGCAGCACATCATCAGCGTTATCAAATCGCAATACAGTAATTCAGTATGACAGCATTAAAGCTGAATTTAATACTAATTAATGATTTTCGATGTTTCCTGAACGTCTGTAGCTTTCAATAATTAAGAGGACGCGTGCTGTTTCTCGCGTTACTGAACCAATTGCTCTACATTGCGAGGATTGTTCAAGTGAAAATAAGAAAAGCAAATATTTGAAGAGGATAATGGGATTAAAGGAAGAGTGGACTCATGTGTTGGCTCTTTAAGAGCAGAGGGAGGGGTTCGCTTCTTGGCTTGGCTGCGGTGTTTTTGTCTCTGTCAGAGAGACGCTGGCCTTATCGACTGAGGGCACTGGAAAGGGGGTAGGTGACAAAACACACACGCTTTCTGCTTAACCTTGTGATTTTAACGGGGGGAAACATACAGTAATACAGTATACGCGTACACTGTGGTTTTTCCGTTTGCTTTCATGGCTGTGATGCTTCAGTCTTTGTGCTGCTCGATTTTACTACGAGTTTCAAAGTAACGGTAGGCTACTAAGATGGGAATTCACCATTTAAAACGGACTTATTGATATTAAATGACTCGCTTCTTGCGTTAATGTTGCATTTATTTAAAAACCAATACTCTCTTTTATCGGTTGAAATACATTAGGCATATGGAAAAGCATGTTTTTAACTGGCATAAAGTTGGCTTGACGTTGGACGTTGGATATTCGCAAATCTAGGGACCGTCTCTAAAGTTACACGAGAAACTACTATACACTTCTCTAACGTCAATAGCATGCAAGGAGAATGACTAACAGTCACGAAAACAACTTTTAACTGTTCATCCAGGTGTCAACTATAATGCACACCTTTTATATTTTTTGATAATTATTAAAATAAACTGTAAATCATGTGGAAAACAATTGCTACTTTTCATTACCGAATGGACTTAAATACAAATTGAAAGCTCAATAACATTTGAACAGAATGACTCACATTCATAAAACATACTGTAAAGTGTTCATCTAGGTGTCAGCTATAATGCACACCTTTTATATTTTTCATAATTATTCAAATAGACTGTAAATCATGTGTAAAATATTGCTACTTTTCATTACCGAATGGGCTTAAATACAAATTTAAAGCTCAATAAAAATTGAACAGAATGACTCACATTCATAAAACATACTGTAAAGTGTTCATCTAGGTGTCAGCTATAATGCACACCTTTTATATTTTTCATAATTATTCAAATAGACTGTAAATCATGTGTAAAATATTGCTACTTTTCATTACCGAATGGGCTTAAATACAAATTTAAAGCTCAATAAAAATTGAACAGGATGACTCACTTTCATAAAACATACTGTAAAGTGTTCATCTAGGTGTCAGCTATAATGCACACCTTTTATATTTTTCATAATTATTCAAATAGACTGTAAATCATTTGTAAAATATTGTTATTTTTCATTACCGAATGGGCTCAAATGTAAAATATGCCATAACTTGAAGCTCAATAGAATTTGAACATAATGACTCACTTTCATAAAACATACTGTAAAGTGTTCAACTAGGTGTCAACTATAATCCACACCATTCAGATTTTTCATAATTATTCAAATAAACTGTTAATCATATGTAAAATATTGCTATTTTTCATTACCGAATGGGCTCAAATGTAAAATATGCCATAATTTAAAGCTCAATAGAATTTGAACAGAATGACTCACATTCATAAAACATACTGTAAGGTGTTCATCTAGGTGTCAGCTATAATGCACACCTTTTATATTTTTCATAATTATTCAAATAGACTGTAAATTATGTGTAAAATATTACTACTTTTCATTACCGAATGGGCTTAAATACAAATTTAAAGCTCAATAAAAATTGAACAGAATGACTCCCTTTCATAAAACATACTGTAAAGTGTTTATCTAGGTGTCAGCTATAATGCACACCTTTTATATTTTTCATAATTATTCAAATAGACTGTAAATCATGTGTAAAATATTGCTATTTTTCATTACCGAATGGGCTCATATGTAAAATATGCCATAATTTAAAGCTCAATAGAATTTGAACCGAATGACTCACTTTCATAAAAACATACTGTAAAGTGTTCATCTAGGTGTCAGCTATAATGCACACCTTTTATATTTTTCATAATTATTCAAATAAACTTTAAATCATATGTCAAATATTGCTACTGTAACTTTCATTACCGAATGGGCTTAAATACAAATTTAAAGCTCAATAGAATTTGAACAGAATGACTCACTTTCATAAAACATACTGTAAAGTGTTCATCTAGGTGTCAGCTATAATGCACACCTTTTATATTTTTCATAATTATTCAAATAGACTGTAAATCATGTGTAAAATATTGCTACTTTTCATTACCGAATGGGCTTAAATACAAATTTAAAGCTCAATAAAAATTGAACAGAATGACTCACATTCATAAAACATACTGTAAAGTGTTCATCTAGGTGTCAGCTATATTGCACACCTTTTATATTTTTCATAATTATTCAAATAGACTGTAAATCATGTGTAAAATATTGCTACTTTTCATTACCGAATGGGCTTAAATACAAATTTAAAGCTCAATAAAAATTGAACAGGATGACTCACTTTCATAAAACATACTGTAAAGTGTTCATCTAGGTGTCAGCTATAATGCACACCTTTTATATTTATCATAATTATTCAAATAGACTGTAAATCATGTGTAAAATATTGTTATTTTTCATTACCAAATGGGCTCAAATGTAAAATATGCCATAACTTGAAGCTCAATAGAATTTGAACAGAATGACTCACATTCATAAAACATACTGTAAAGTGTTCAACTAGGTGTCAACTATAATCCACACCATTCAGATTTTTCATAATTATTCAAATAAACTGTTAATCATATGTAAAATATTGCTATTTTTCATTACCGAATGGGCTCAAATGTAAAATATGCCATAATTTAAAGCTCAATAGAATTTGAACAGAATGACTCACATTCATAAAACATACTGTAAGGTGTTCATTTAGGTGTCAACTATAAGCCACACCATTCAGATTTTTCATAATTATTCAAATAAACTTTAAATCATATGTAAAATATTGCTATTTTTCATTACCGAATGGGCTCAAATGTAAAATATGCCATAATTTGAAGCTCAATAGAATTTGAACAGAATGACTCACTTTCATAAAACATACTGTAAAGTGTTCATCTTGGTGTCAACTATAATCCACACCTTTTATATTTTTCATAATTATTCAAATAAACTGTAAATCATATGTAAAATATTGCTATTTTTCATTACAGAATGGCCTTAAATACAAATTATGGCATATTTTACATTTGAGCCCATTCGGTAATGAAAAATAACAATATTTTACACATGATTTACAGTCTATTTGAATAATTATGAAAAATATAAAAGGTGTGCATTATAGCTGACACCTAGATGAACACTTTACAGTATGTTTTATGAATGTGAGTCATTCTGTTCAAATTCTATTGAGCTTTAAATTTGTATTTAAGCCCATTCGGTAATGAAAGTTACAGTAGCAATATTTGACATATGATTTAAAGTTTATTTGAATAATTATGAAAAATATAAAAGGTGTGCATTATAGCTGACACCTAAATGAACACTTTACAGTATGTTTTTATGAAAGTGAGTCATTCGGTTCAAATTCTATTGAGCTTTAAATTATGGCATATTTTACATATGAGCCCATTCGGTAATGGAAAATAGCAATATTTTACACATGATTTACAGTCTATTTGAATAATTATGAAAAATATAAAAGGTGTGCATTATAGCTGACACCTAGATGAACACTTTACAGTATGTTTTTATGAAAGTGAGTCATTCGGTTCAAATTCTATTGAGCTTTAAATTATGGCATATTTTACATTTGAGCCCATTCGGTAATGAAAAATAACAATATTTTACAAATGATTTACAGTCGATTTGAATAATTATGAAAAATATAAAAGGTGTGCAATATAGCTGACACCTAGATAAACACTTTACAGTATGTTTTATGAATGTGAGTCATTCTGTTCAAATTCTATTGAGCTTCAAATTATGGCATATTTTACATTTGAGCCCATTCGGTAATGAAAAATAGCAATTGTTTACATATGATTAACAGTTTATTTGAATAATTATGAAAAATCTGAATGGTGTGGCTTATAGTTGACACCTAAATGAACACCTTACAGTATGTTTTATGAATGTGAGTCATTCGGTTCAAATTCTATTGAGCTTCAAGTTATGGCATATTTTACATTTGAGCCCATTCGGTAATGAAAAATAACAATATTTTACAAATGATTTACAGTTTATTTGAATAATTATGAAAAATATAAAAGGTGTGCATTATAGCTGACACATAGATAAACACTTTACAGTATGTTTTATGAATGTGAGTCATTCTGTTCAAATTCTATTGAGCTTTAAATTTGTATTTAAGTCTATTCGGTAATAAAAAGTAGTAATATTTTACACATAATTTACAGTCTATTTGAATAATTATGAAAAATATAAAAGGTGTGCATTATAGCAGACACCTAGATGAACACTTTACAGTATGTTTTATGAATGTGAGTCATTCTGTTCAATTTTTATTGAGCTTTAAATTTGTATTTAAGCCCATTCGGTAATGAAAAGTAGCAATATTTTACACATAATTTACAGTCTATTTGAATAATAATGAAAAATATAAAAGGTGTGCATTATAGCTGACACCTAGATAAACACTTTACAGTATGGTTTATGAATGTGAGTCATTCCGTTCAAATTCTATTGAGCTTCAAATTATGGCATATTTTACATTTGAGCCCATTCGGTAATGAAAAATAACAATATTTTACAAATGATTTACAGTCTATTTGAATAATTATGATAAATATAAAAGGTGTGCATTATAGCTGACACCTAGATGAACACTTTACAGTATGTTTTATGAATGTGAGTCATTCTGTTCAATTTTTATTGAGCTTTAAATTTGTATTTAAGCCCATTCGGTAATGAAAAGTAGCAATATTTTACACATGATTTACAGTCTATTTGAATAATTATGAAAAATATAAAAGGTGTGCATTATAGCTGACACCTAGATGAACACTTTACAGTATGTTTTATGAAAGTGAGTCATTCTGTTCAAATTCTATTGAGCTTCAAATTATGGCATATTTTACATTTGAGCCCATTCGGTAATGAAAAATAGCAATATTTTACATATGATTTAAAGTTTATTTGAATAATTATGAAAAATCTGAATGGTGTGGCTTATAGTTGACACCTAAATGAACACCTTACAGTATGTTTTATGAATGTGAGTCATTCTGTTCAAATTCTATTGAGCTTTAAATTATGGCATATTTTACATTTGAGCCCATTCGGTAATGAAAAATAGCAATATTTTACATATGATTAACAGTTTATTTGAATAATTATGAAAAATCTGAATGGTGTGGATTATAGTTGACACCTAGTTGAACACTTTACAGTATGTTTTATGAATGTGAGTCATTCTGTTCAAATTCTATTGAGCTTCAAGTTATGGCATATTTTACATTTGAGCCCATTTGGTAATGAAAAATAACAATATTTTACACATGATTTACAGTCTATTTGAATAATTATGATAAATATAAAAGGTGTGCATTATAGCTGACACCTAGATGAACACTTTACAGTATGTTTTATGAAAGTGAGTCATCCTGTTCAATTTTTATTGAGCTTTAAATTTGTATTTAAGCCCATTCGGTAATGAAAAGTAGCAATATTTTACACATGATTTACAGTCTATTTGAATAATTATGAAAAATATAAAAGGTGTGCATTATAGCTGACACTTAGATGAACACTTTACAGTATGTTTTATGAATGTGAGTCATTCTGTTCAATTTTTATTGAGCTTTAAATTTGTATTTAAGCCCATTCGGTAATGAAAAGTAGCAATATTTTACACATGATTTACAGTCTATTTGAATAATTATGAAAAATATAAAAGGTGTGCATTATAGCTGACACCTAGATGAACACTTTACAGTATGTTTTATGAATGTGAGTCATTCTGTTCAAATGTTATTGAGCTTTCAATTTGTATTTAAGTCCATTCGGTAATGAAAAGTAGCAATTGTTTTCCACATGATTTACAGTTTATTTTAATAATTATCAAAAAATATAAAAGGTGTGCATTATAGTTGACACCTGGATGAACAGTTAAAAGTTGTTTTCGTGACTGTTAGTCATTCTCCTTGCATGCTATTGACGTTAGAGAAGTGTATAGTAGTTTCTCGTGTAACTTTAGAGACGGTCCCTAGATTTGCGAATATCCAACGTCCAACGTCAAGCCAACTTTATGCCAGTCATCTTTTATGGGAAGCGCGCACAATGCCTTAACAGTGTGATCCTGAGAGTTCAGACACGCGCGTGGAATAATATTTAATTCATTAGGAATATTTTCAGCTGATTTATATATATATATATATATATATATATATATATATATATATAATATTTTAAGTGTTTATATATATAATTTATATATATAACATTTTAAGTGTTAATAAGAATGAAGTCTGGGTTCATTTGCGGCCGCGCGCCTTTTTGTTATAGTCAAATCAGGTCATAAAGCGCTTTTTATGAGTTTATCGTAATCTACTGCTTTTGTAAATGATACATTTGAATAGACTCGACGGAGATGATGGGTAAATGAGTGCTGAAGGCGGCTTGGGGTAAATGCTTCATTAAATAAAAGCCCCGTGACTGCTGTGACTCTGGGGAGAGGGTGGGGAGAGTTTTTCATGACTTCCAGATGTTCATCACTTCGCTGCAGTGGTTTTGAATTCACGGGCCTTGGTTTGGTTGGGTTTCACACGTGCGCTTTAATGTCTGGTTTAAAAAATTAGCATTTTACTGATTGTGAAACACCTCTTGAACTGGAGAGCGTGTGAAAAAAAGAGCGATTACTATATATTTAGCTCAGTAAGCCTACGAAACTTATCATACCCTAATGTCGTTTTTTTTTTAACTATATTAGTTTAGTCACTTTTTGTTTTCGGGGGTTATTTTCATTCTTTCTCGACTGTCGGACTCTGACAAACAGCTAGTGAAAGTTGTAAAGTGATCACAGGACGCGCTCGCAGTGCGCAGAGAGACGCGCGGCACAGGAATGCGCGTCGTTTGGCGCGAGGGGTGACGCCGTGGAATTCCTCGCGCTGGAATGCTCGGTTATAAACCCCATTTGTAACGTGGAGCGCACTCTGGGCGTCTAAATGTTGTTTGCAAGACTAATGAAATGAGGGCTTTTAATTTCCTTTAATTGTTGGTGTTTCTCACTTGATACTTGACGTCCTCTCACGACCTCAACCCCCCGCACGAAAGAAAAAACACAAATGGCATCTGTATCTCAGTGGCTTCTTTTTGATAGTATTGACACTTCCCCGATTGATTTCCTAATCTAAAGACCCCAGTTTTTCACACACTTCTGCTCTTAAGTGATCTCAGCTGAGCTTTAGACACTAGTGATTGGTCTCCAAATTCATGCCTTTATATCTTATTATATGGCAGTAACTGTCTTCTCATGTGTGACTTTGTAGTTTTAATGAGGTTTTTTTCTAGAAAATGTTCCTGATATACTGAAGCATATTTCTCCTGATTGTCCTATGAGCAATGTGGACCGGTGTGACAGTGGGCAGCATTTGTTCTGATTCTCAGCAGTTTTATGGCTTGACAGCAGGCATTATTCTGCTTGATAGGTGTCTAAAACTGTCTGTCACTTTTAATGTGATGTTCAATTTAGTGCTGTCAAAATATAAATTGTGATTAATCCCATCCAAAAGAAGTTTTTTGTTGTTGTTTTACAAATATGTACACTTATATTTATTTTGTGTGTGTGTGTATATATATATATATATATATATATATATATATATATATATATATATATATATATATATACACACAAAATAAATATAAGTGTATGTGTGTGTGTGTATGTATATATATATATATATATAATATATAAATGCACACACATACAGCATATATTTTGAAAATATTTACATGTATATCTTTATATTCACAAAATGTATATTATTTAGAATATTATATAATATATTTAATATATACTTAATATATTTTTCTTACATATATACATGCGTGTGTGTGTGTATTTATATTTATACTTCATAAATATACACATATGTAAACAAAAACTTTTATTTTGGATGTGATTAATCGCGATGAATCATTTGACAGCACTAGTTCAATTCATCTTAGACAATGCCAACAATAATCAAGCA
This sequence comes from Carassius auratus, assembly GCF_003368295.1. NCBI lineage: Eukaryota > Metazoa > Chordata > Actinopteri > Cypriniformes > Cyprinidae > Carassius > Carassius auratus. Next base: position 18,783,404 of record NC_039245.1, on the reverse strand, counting down.
AGCAAACAATCAGTGTAATTCTGTTCATTCAGCTATAATTACTTTATATCCAATTAATTATTTTTTTGGTTCAACAGCCTGTTAGTTCCCTTGAAACTGAACATCACGCAAGGATAAAATCAGTTAAGTCTCATTTCTGTTGAAAAGAATGGGGGCTTGCTGTTACCACATGCTTGTATGTTAATTTGTTTATTTGACAGTAACAGCGCTAATTAATCAACAGAAACGATAGCACTGTAGGCTAAGCTTCATGTGTTGTTCATGGCCAGTTCCTAAAAAGGCGAGTAAAAATTACAATCAAATTTATCACAAATATCTCAGGTAAAATAATGCATTCAGAACAATACAATGCACATCCACCAAACAAACAATACAGAACAAATCGTTTTGGTAGCACACTCCAAAAAACAACAACAACAACAACAAACAAACAAAAACAAGTGTTAGCAAAAATTTCAGTAACCAGCGAGCATTAGTGTTCTCATATTTGATGAACTTCAGTTACATAGTAATAGAAGGGTAAGTACTAATTCCTCTAACATTGTTACTGAAAATGCAGACTGACTAAAAGTATTAAAAGGCAAAGGTCAGCATATTTAAGCATTTAAAGCATACATTTACCAATTTCGAAGTCTATATTAGTTTAAAATCTGACCACTGTGCAGTGTATGTCGTTTGTCTGGCCCAACAGAAAGTAAAGAGCGCTTCTAATCTGGAGGAGACATTAATCTGAAGGGGAGAATGGAAATTTTAGAACAGACTGGAGTCCCCAGAGTGAAGGTGTGTCTCAGTGTTTGTCTGCTGCATGTGTGGGACATGTGTTCTGGGGTGTGTGCTGTGCCTGCCGAGCTCTTCTAACCCAGAAATGCTCAGTGAAGTCTTTAGCAAAGGTTCTGCACAAACTTCAATGCACAGCTGTCATTCTATCGTAACTCTATATTCAGTTCTGTCATTATGTGTGATAGTTGCCCTCTGGAAAAGTTTTGGTTTCCACATGAGAGGTCTGGAACCTGGAAACAAAGAACCTGTGAACGTTCCCAAAGAAAAATCTTGTTTCCTTACTCTTTGCTTACATTAGTGAGCAGAGGCTGACTAACCACTAAGTCTCCCCGCCACAGCTGCCCCGACCGCAGTGATGAATCGTAACCCCTTACATACTCATGACCTTATCACTGCTGCGTGACACTACACTTACAACATGCCTCTTTTGTTTCTTTCTTTCTTCTTCTAAGCATTTATATTCCCTGCCATTCATCACCCTTAATCCCGGTTCTCGCAGGAATTTGCCGTTAATTCTTTTTTTGGAGGGGTAAATTTGGATGTCTGTGGTGATTCCTGTTGCCCGGCTCCACCCCGCAGGCCGTTTCCTGCTGGAGGTCAGCACAATGACCAATGGCGATGCAGCGTGTGTTTGTTCTGCTCCTGCTCCGGCGGTAACGTGAGCAGAGCAAGGCCCCTCCCTGGGCCTTGAGCTTTGGCTTCAGGCCTTGGTGTTTCTCTGCATGCCATCGTTTTCTCCATATACCACTCCCTAATGTAAAAAACAGCTCTGTTTGTGCAGGACACGCGGACAGTTTCCAGCGTCAGTCATAATTCTCTATAAGGTCCTGGTTGGAAATTTGCAAGTCTATATTTACCAAGCTAGCACGTTTGTTACGTAACACGTATCCCAGCCGAAATGTCCCCAGACTGTCTACAAATTGGGAAGAACTGAGCTCAAGAGTTTTGCCTGTTATCAACCAGATCTGGTCGCACAATTACAACTTTGGACCACCAATGGAGAAGTATTCCTCCCAGAACAGTTTCGCCATTCTCGGGGTCAGAAATTAACAGGGGCAAAATGACACCAAAAATGCCTCCCAAATTCAAGATAATCGGCAATATTTGAATTTGTCCCCTGGAATCAATTTACAGAGGTGTTTTTAATAATTACCTTAAGAAATTTGTGAATCTGTGTTGTCTTTTTTGTCCTTTCAACCAATACCTTATTTGAAAGCACTTTCAGAACAGCTGATTTTTTTCCCATGTTTTTTTTTCCAGCTGATAAATGATAAAAACTTTAACAGCCAATCAGAGCCCGAGCACTTAAAGTGGCAGACAATAAAACTCCAGCTTGCACTTGTTAATAAACAGAACATTATCATCTGTTGGTGTGGATGCTAATAACGTTATCTTTATAGTTATCATTCTCGGGGCCTTAAGAGTTTTCAAACTTTCAGAGTTCAAAGACACGGCACAGTTCCAGCTTTGTCTCGTGTGTTTTCTTGAGTGCTTAGAGGAATGCACTAAATACGGTCACAATCGGGGCAGCTGAGACCTTTTAAACTGTTTGCAGAACTTTTTATATCATAAGTTTAAATTCCTTAAGCCTCATCTAGTCTTGGTGTGCTTTTTATAATTTTCTTTTATTTATTTTTTTAATACAGCATTTGGTCAGCAGAGAGCACAAAACGTAAAGCCAATGGCATTTGAAATCACTCATGTCGAGTTTCTTATTCTGAAAGCTGCCAAAAGTATTTCTGTTCTAGACGTATCCATTTGAATATCACCCTTTGCTGTTTTAGTCTCTCCTGGTGTCCATCCTGGACCTACACCCTTTGTCTTTTGGCTCTCCTTCCTACTGAATTTGCTGCATTTTTTCTGTTGCCATTTCTGTTTTTCTCTCCCTCCTTGATTTTGAAGTCTCCCCTTCGTCTTGGCTGGGAGGAAGTGACCAACTACTTTAAGGGTCTTTGGGGAACTGTAGCTCCCTTTCCTGTAACTCTTTCTGAACCTGAACTCATGCACTGTGCATACACATGTGTACAGTTGTTTTCAATGGATCGTAACCCTCATGTAGTTTAGAGCACAGTATTATCCACATCTGGAAGTTGTGGCCTAGTGGTTAGAGAGTATCACTCCTAACCCTAGGGTTGTGGGTTCGAGTCCCGGGCTGGAAATACCATGACTGAGGGGCCCATGAGCAAGGCACTCAACCCCAACTGCCCACCGGGTGTCGCAGCATAAATGGCTGCCCACTGCTCCGGGTGTGTGCTCACAGTGTGTGTGTGTGTGTTCACTGCTCTGTGTGTGTGCACTTCGGATGGGTTAAATGCAGAGCACAAGTATGGGTCACCATACTTGGCTGAATGTCACGTCACTTTCACTTTTTTTTTATAAAATCGGTCTAGAGGTCATGAACTTATGTTGAGTACGTGCTTGACTGCGTGTTGTTTCATGTGTGGCTGGAAGGTGATCAATTGAATGCTGTTGTTTTTAAACATTCTATTCATCAAAGAATCCTGAAAAAAAAAATGCATCTCAGGTTCTACAAAAATATGAAGAAGCACAATTGTTTTCAACAAAGATAAAAAGTAAGCAAATAAGCATATTAGAATGGTTTCTAAAGAATCTTGTAATAATATTTAACAATATCACTGTTGTTACTGTATTTCTTAAATAAATGCAGCCTTGGTAAGCACACTGAGACATAAAATAAAGGTTTAAAAAAAATCTTATCAGTCATAACTTTTTAACAGTAGTGTAGATTATCGTCATACCATTATGAGAAAGAAGTTAACTTGAAAGTTAACAGTGACTTTTTGGTTTCTCCACTTTGCTTTACTGAAAACAGCACTCAAGCTGCACATAAAATGTCTATTTTATATCATTGTTTCTTGTTTTAAATTCCTTTAACCCTAAAATGTTCTGGTTATTGGAAATTCTAATTAGATTTCGAATCTAATTTTTTAAAACTCCTTTACCTTTGTTGTGTCATTGTATGTCATCAAAACATTAACGCTATTATCTCACTACAAATTGACTCATAAACCACTAATGAATACATCCAGAAAAAGAAACTGTGCATTAAAAAAAGGTTTATGGTTACGGTAAGATACTCTATTTGTTTTCCAGAAAGAATGGGACTTTCTCAGCAGTGGGCAAATGAGAAGCATTACGTGTGTTTTAAAGGCAGTCTCTCTCTCTCTCTCTCTCTCTCTCTCTCTCTCTCTCTCTCTCATGCTCTCTATCTCTCATGCTCTCTCTCTCTCTCTCTCTCCCTCTCTCTCTCCATGTTCTCATGCTCTCTCTTCCCTGTGCTCCTCCCAGCTCTATATTAGAACCAGCTGTGGAGTTTGAGACTGAATGAATGGCTCTTTGTGATTTGGCTGTAACTCCTGTATAAAGCTCTGTTTCTTTCTCCCTCTAGGAACTGGCATGACAAAAGTGTTGGAACAATGTAACCTAATGTTCCCACTTTGACATTGTTGCTCCATAAAATCATATCAATTCTCCACTAAGACTGCAGAAATGCATGTACGGGATGTTGAGCTTAAGAAGAACTTGGTTCCTCACAGTGTTGGATCGTAAATTTAGGTGACCAGAAATGAAATTCTGTACGAGATTAAGAGGATAATTTTCCGGTCTTGCAGATTTTTAACCACAAAGTCACTTGAACCCTGCTCTTGAGGAAGTCTTTGAGGTGCAGGAGTCAGTGTTTGCGAAGGTCCACGATGTTCTGGAGTCTTTTTGGACGCCGTCCGGGGTCCGGCAGGGGTGTGTCTGTCTCTCTGGGTTTAGGTGGGTGACTCAGTAGAACTCCGGACCAAAAAAAACATTGCTCACAGCGCAGAGCTTTCCCAGGCTTGGGACGGTTTGCCAAGTAACATGTTGTTGTGGTTGAGGGAGATGAAGGGTGTGTTGTGGTGGTTTGCAATGATGATAGAGAGCCAAGACAAATTAGTCTCTCACAGAAGAGTCTGTTTTGGATCAACGGTCACGAGGAGTGGCTTCTCTGGTTCTTGAGATGACGGCAAACGTCTAAAATGAAGGGTGCAACCCAAATCATATAAAGAATCTGCCAATGTTAGTCATAATTGAGCAGTTCTGTAAATAATACACCCACCCCTTTAGGATTTTGGTGGCACTCATAAGATAGTTGAAGGAAGCGAAAGAGGAGAGTGAGTAGGTCGGGGAAGAGATACTGTCATTGCAGCACAGTGAGTTATTTAAATCTGACTGCTACCTTCAGACAAGATACAAATTACTCAAGTGGTTCTCTTGAGTTTAAGGAGTCAATTTATTCCTTGTTTTTAGATAAGCATCCCAAATTCCACATCATAGCCAAGGGAAATGAAGCCGCTTGTTTAAAACAGACCTTGAGTTTCACACAGTGATAAAGAGACCTTTGAAAATCATCATCAAAACTAAACACCCCTTAATGTTTATCCGTTCCTCAGAAAGCTTGCCTGAGGGAAACTAATGACCAGACATTTTCCTTGACATGTTTTCATAATATGAAACTAGCTTTGAGGAATTCAGTTTTCCCGACTCCTCGAGCATGGTTAATTTACTCCTACTGAGCAGACCGATATTAGACTTCCCTTAAGATTGCTAATCTTAATAATGTGGCGGTGGGTGTAGGACACCCTGGAGGCAGAAGATGTCAGCTTTCGCTGCTCTGGAATGTAAAGCGAGGGGAAGTTGGGCGAGAGGTACAGAGAGAGGGGCATGGGTTTATGGCAAAGCATTCCCACTGGAGGATGGTACAGACTGGCTCTGCTGGTCAAAGGTCTGCTGCTGGGGAGGGGGCACACTGTGCTCTGTTCACTGTCATCTCAATGGGACACTGTTTACGAGCAGACAAAGAGCGAGGAAGGTCACCGTCACACATGCACGCATGCCTTTGCACAGTACAGGCCGATGCAGCCCTGTTCAGGGTGGACGTGCATGGTGGCCTGGAGAAGGGGATTGTTCGGGAGCATAAGACACTGCGCTAAACGACAAGAGTCAGGAAACTAGGTTTCATAATTTACTGTGAGTGGCACTGTGTGATTGGTTTCCAGGGTATTGCTGAGTGGTTGCTAAGGGGTTGTAAGTGGTTTGAAGTGTGTTTTGAGTAATTTTAGCATGTTGCTCTATATACTAAGGCTGGACAATTAATTGAAATAAAATCCAAATTGTGATATGCTAAGTGTGATTTTCAATTTGCAAAGATTGTGACTAAATTAAATATATGTACAGCGCATTTCGGAGCTAAACGTGACATTTTAATTTACGTCTGAGCAGTTATTTTTTTTATGTGGAGTAAAATAATATTATTATGATAGTAATTGATCTTATTTAGTTTAATATATTTATTTAATAATATTATTAATCACAATAAAGAAATAATAATAACTATTATTATTAAACTGATATATAATCACAAATATTTTGGTCAAATTGAGCACAAATAAATAAAACCTATATAAGCTAATATAGAAATCTTAAAAAAATATTTTTTTGTTTGTTTTATTAGTTTGCTCCGCTTTAAAATACATGTTAATGTGTTTATTTTATGTTTTTCTCCTTGTAATGTCTTCAGAATGTTCAAATAAATATTTTTATGTTTTAATCACATTTTAAATCACAATAGATAACAATTATTAGAAAAATCATGATCAAATGTTCAACTTTTGGACATTCTGAATGATTGCTAAGTGGTTGAGGAAATGTTCAGAGTGGTTTTTAGCATGTTTCTATGCAGTTACTAGGCTATTTTGAAGGGTTGCCAGATGTTGCCTGGTCAACGAAAGCTTGACGTTTTGGTCTTTAGATGCGAGTACATATGAGTCCGTTTTTTTGCCTGATCTATCAGTTGACAGGAAAGTTGGTTATGGCCGCTTGAAAAAGTCAGTAAGCTGATATTTTAACTTAGAACAAACAATTCATTACCAGTGATACAGGATTGGAGTAAAGGAGTAAAGTTTAACACATAAGAGTATGTTCAAATCGAGCCTAAATATGGACAACAATAACAGAATCGTTAGAATAGTAGTAGAGCAGAGATAACAGAGAGACAGAGATGTGTTTGAGGAAAGCAAGGGTGTTTGTGACACTGTGAGAGAGGCAGGGCTGTGTGTTGTTGCTTAAGGCTGGATTTTTGTCATGCTGTGTGCCTTTACTGGAGTCTCTAATTATGGCACATCAACCGTCCCCCTGTCAACACTCTTCACAGCACTGATGCTCCAGTTTTCACACACACAAATGTGTGTGTTAGCGCTCACAGTAACACTTCTCATGCGTACTCAACATTCATCTGTGGCTGTGGCAGGGGAATAAAAAACCCACTAATTAAGATGATGTTGACTTAAGCGGCTCGGCATGTTTTAATAAAATCTTGTTTTGCATGGCCTCATTATCATCTTTTTTACATTGTAATATATTTAAAGGGCACAAATAGAAACAACTTAGTTTTTTTTATTATTATTATTAGCTTCTAGCATTCATGGTAAAAGTGAAACTAGTGTATTTGTTGTGCTTAAAACATGATTCCCGAATAGTATTGATACTTCAATAATATTAATTTGATACAAAATAAATAAAACAGAATATCAAAATGTGCACAAACAGCTGAGAGAAGTGTAAGAAAGCGAGCGAAAGCACGCAGGATGGATAGTGGACAAGAGAGCTCATTTTGTCGGCTTAAGATCTACAAAATACCAAATCAGTTCAGTCAGTGTTTCCGTATGGCCTACTTTCTTCTCCAAAAGGCAAGAACATAAACAGACTGAGAGGGTCATGAGATTAGACAGAGGGGGAAAGTTTTGTGTGAGGCAGCAATGGAGAAGCTATTTCCCCTTATGAACCGAAATGACTGGAGCAGTCTCTTTGAGAAGTCTGTGAAGTTCAAACCCAACTCTGTGGTCTAATATGCTGTTAATGTTGGGAACAGAGATAGCTTGTAAGTCGTGGCACAACCCAACCACCCCATACCCCAACCCCCCCACACTTCTAACTAATGACCTAGAAAGTTAATCTTTGGCAAAAGGCACATTAGCTGGGACAAATGCAATGCTGAGGGGAAAAAGAGAACAGTCTAAATGCACAAGAGCTAGATGAAAAGAAAGGTTGTAGCAAAGCCGCTTCATTTTGCCTAATTGATTTAAAGATGGAATGCTTTGCTTCAGTCGAAATGCGCAACTGAGAGAGCGGAAGAAGACAAAAATCCCCATCCCCATGTTTTTTTTTTCAATATCGCACAAACCAGCATAATTTAGGTCATTTGACACACAGGTTGCACAAGGAAAACAGCTCATAAACCATAGTTCATTTAATAAAGCTTATTTCTTTTTGATAAATATAAATGTGTTAAATTAGACATGTGTATTCACAGGACCCCCCACCCCATCATCTACCTTGAATTTTTTTTCACTACTTATTTCATTACTTAACTGTGCCAAGGTCCCCAAACCCATAATTTGAATTTGAAATTTACTCACCCTCACAACTGACTTCAGTGGAACATAAAAGGAGATATTTTGAGAATCTGAGATTGAATTTAAGACGTCATCAACTGAAAAATAAATCATATTCGAGATTGGAACTGAGAAGAATGTAACTGCTGAATGTAATCCAGTTGCTTAAAAGTTCTGTCAACAATTCTTTAAATACTTTATTTGGAAAAAGAAAAGATGGTTTCTCAGTTTCAAACCCAAAATATCTTATGTATGTTACAAAGGAAACTGAATAAACATCGAAGTGCCATTATCCTGCTGACCCTTTCCCCTGCTGGTCTGAGGAATATATTTGTATACAGCTGTTCAACTGTTGATTTAAAGATTTTGAATAAGAGCTTCCCATTATGTTTGGTAGCTAGCCATAGATCTCATAAGTTTAATTGAAAAATTGGTATTGGTTAGTAATGGTATCTGTCTTATTCAGGAGAGATTGGCTGGTGAATGACAATCATGGCTCAGGTGCTTCATATGGACCCCAGTTTTCCAGGTAAGATCCCACCTTGCATTAGGATACTACACATACTGTAATGCATATATATTGTGATTTCTGTTATCCTTTACCCAGTTCATCCACTCTTTAGAGACTAAGTATTAAAGTGAAGTCCTAGTCATAGCCTGAAGTTTATTCTTTCCCCTGTTGTCCAATTCCAAGATTAGACTGAGATTTCCTGCAGTTTAAAGTCGTTTCCTCTCTCCTTAGGGAAGATTAACCCCCCGGAGCCCCCCTCCTTGCATGGAAAGGACCCAGAGGCTCCATACTCAGTAGAGACCCCCTATGGCTACCGTCTGGACCTGGACTTCCTCAAGTATGTCAATGATATTGAAAAGGGCAACACTATTAAGAAGGTGCCAGTGCAGCGGCGCCCACGTTATGGCTCGCTTCCACGTGGCTATGGCTACACAGGCTCCTGGTGGACCTCCACTGAGTCGCTGTGCTCCAATACTAGCATGGACAGCCGTCACTCATCATACTCCTACTGTGCGCCGGGATTTCACAACTCACAGCGACCCAGCTTCAGCACGGCACGTGTGGAGAAGACCTTGCTGGATGCTCGCCGCAAGCTGGAGGAGGAGAAGGATGGCCGTCGTTTCTCAAACCTGGACAGCATGCACAGCAGTATGGCGGGCTCCAACACCTCCCTGTCCAGTGCCCACAGCTTCAATCGGGCCCAGGGAGGTGGCTCCCATACGCCAATTAGCTCTGGCTTGTCCACACCTGTCTCACCAACGCCCGCCCATCTGCAACACGTACGGGAGCAAATGGCCGTTGCCCTGCGGAAGATCCGGGAGCTGGAGGAGCAGGTGAAGACCATCCCAGTGCTGCAAGTGAAGATCTCCGTGCTTCAGGAGGAGAAGAGGCAGCTTAGCGTGCAACTCAAGAGCCAGAAGTTCCTGGGCCACACAATGGGGTTCAATCGGAGTCGTCCACGAGGAGAGCTCTACATCGACATACCCGAAGAGGAGACGGGAAACGGGACAGGAGCCGCGAATAGAGCTGCAGGAAGTCTTTCACCTACCACTCCGGGTTCCCTCCAGGACTCAGGATGTGAAATCGAGGAGACTGTAATTGTCGGTGGAGCTCGTCCGGGTGCAAAGCGGGAGGTACGAACTGTCGGTGTAGGGCCTGAGGTGGAAGAAAGGCCGTGCCGCCATGTTGGAGTAGGAGTGCGAGAAGAGGACTTGGGGTTGCTGCCTGAAACTGAAGCCCTCAAGACTAAGGTGGGGCTTTTAGAAGTTCAGCTGAGGAAAACGATGCAGGAGCTACAGAGTGCTCAGCAGCAAGTCGAAGCGGCTCAGAGAGAGAGGCAAGCTCTTTCCCCTCAGGTGGACCATGCGGTGAGAGCTACCAGTCTCGGCTGGCAGGAGCAGCCGGGTCAGGCTGGTGGGGGCCTGCACACTGTTGTCAGTTTTACTCAGCAGCCTCATCAGCAGAGGACCGTGGGTATCCAAGTATATACACTGGAGCAGCCCACTGTGACGCTGCTAAGAGCCCAGGGTTGCACATCTCCCAATCATCCGGCGGCTACACCAGAAGGACCCCACAGAAGACATGCAGAGTCCCCAGCAGCAGAGGGTGTGTATATCTGTTGTTATTCACTCACCTACATGTTGTTTCAAACCTGAGCTATTTACCATGGAATATGAAAGGATGCAAAATATTTATGTTGATTTTTCTCTGTACAATAACAGTGAAAGGGGAAGGAGCGCCATGAGATTGGTCCATGCCCCAAATTATTGTTCTTACACATGTTAGCTTTGTATGAACAACAGACTGAAACTGAAGACTTTACTCACTCCAAAATCTCCCAATCCTCCTAATTGTAACCCAACTTCTACTTGTGTTTATTCATGTATACAACACAATTATTTTCAAATGTGCTGTGGGGAGACAATGTGTTTCAATTGCCTTAAAGGCAATGGAGGCAATTGCCCGTTTCAATATGCAAGTTTGATGGACTCTGATCTGACCTGCAATGTCGTATTATTTGAAGACCAGTAGACCAGAAGATCGATATGTCACAGCGTTACATTTTAGATGAATTGCTGAACACAAACTTTAAAGGTACAGGGGCAACTGAACTCCCAACTGCTCACCGGGAGCTACAGCAATATGTCTGCCCACTGCTCTGGGTCCGTGTTCATGGTGTGTTTGTGTGTGCGCACTTTTATGGTTTTCACTCACTTTATAGTACATATTGCATATTTTTACTTTTTGGATTATTATTTGTTATATTTATGAATTTATAAAAAAGCCGCTACAGAAAGTGACATCATATATTATCCATCGCAGTGTAGACAGAAGTGTTATGTGACTGCCCTCAAGTCATATGGTCTACTTTTATGATGCTGCTTTTGAATTTTTGGAGTTGCACTGCTCCTATTCGCTTTTATTGTGTTGAAAATAGCAGCTCTCCACTTTCTTCTCCTTTTGTGTTGAAGTCGAACCAACATTACGGTGACTAAAAATACAAACTCCACCTTTTTGGATGAACTATTCCTTTAAAATTTTAGGTTTAAGTTAATTTTTAGTATTTGTGCTTAATTTTTTGTTTTGCCCTCAGAATCGCCGCGTGAGCTTCCCATTGCAATAAGCTCTAAGCAGGTGCGGGAGGTCTTGAAAAGTGAAGTGTCCAAATCAATGCCAGTGACCAACCAGGCAACTGCTATGGATACAAAGTGCAGCCAAGTGACTGCCATCTCCCAACGGTTTAAAGAGGGAGAAATTAACCAGCAACCAGCAGAAGAAGCCACCCAAATCGATCCAGCGAAACCAGGTTTGTGTTGTTGTCTTTTAGTAACTGGTGATAACAATGAATCAGATAGTGATTCTCACACTGTGTACTGTGTTTGCATTCTCCAGCCTCCCCTCAGTCCACCCTGAGGTCAATAATGAAACGAAAGGCTGATGGGGAACCTGGCTCTCCGTACACCAAAAAGAACCTGCAGTTCATAGAAGTCAATGGAGGGTAAATACGGAATTATGTCAATAAATGAAATCATAAGATATGTTGCAGATGTTTGATTCAACAACTGTATTATTGAACTACTATATATTAACTAATGTTTGGAAACTATATTTTTTTAAGAAATTTGATAATAAACTGAAAACAAGATACAAGTTGGTTGTCATTTGCACAAAAGTATTATTTTACTGGTTAGCAACACTTGTGTTTCCTTCAGGAACTGCATATCTAGTTTAGATGATCAATTTGGGATCCATTTCATTAGATTCAGAGGGATTTATATGTTAAATAACAGCACTAATGTGACCTGCAGGTATGAGTCGACATCCTCTGACGACAGTAGCTCGGAAAGTTCAGATGAGAGCGATGCAAGTGAATACCACGAGGCTACAGAGAAACTACCAGAATCTGCGGCACGGCAGTCTCAGGTGGCCTCCTGCAACCCTCAGTCCATCTGTGAGACAGCAGCTGCCCAAACACCTCAGTCCAGCACTGCCCAGCCACCAGCCAATCACACTGCAGCACAGCAAAGCACCAGCCAATCACAAGCCTCGGATGCAGCTACCCAGCAACAGGTCACCCAATCACCAGCAGCAGAGGCAGACATACAGCACTCTGTAAACCAATCATCAGTGACCACCACGGCTCATCCAGAAGGCATCATTCAATCCACAGAGACCAAATGTGTTTTCCAAGGGTGTACCTCTCAAAGCACTCTTGAACAAGACTCTGTCCAGTTATCATACACCAGCACTTCGGTGCAGCAATCCAAAGCCACCGATTCAAACGTCCGGCCAGAGGTGTCGGGCCTGACTGCTCAGCAGCCAACCACTCATTCACAATCCACCGGTGCCAAACTTCAGCCAGATGTTAGCCAATCAAAAACCACTCACCTCACCACCCAACAAGGAGCAACACAGTCACAATCTACTGATGCCTCAGCAAAACAGGATATAGCCATATCCTCCGCCATGGATCCAGCCGCTGATAGAAGCACCACCCCCTCTAACAAACAAACAAGCAGGTAGGTTGACTCAAATCAGTAACACAAGCTATTCTGACATTCACTTTTGATTATGTAAGTTGGCGGTAAATGCTGAGTGACAAGCATTTTCTCTTTCTTTCCAGACTGGTATTGAGTGGCAGCCTCATTGCGGCGCTCCACACCTTGCAGAAGGCACTCAGTGAACCAAATGCATTCAGCCATCAAAATGCAGTATGTTCATCAGTTGCATTCTTATGCACATAAATGATAGTCAGCATAGTTCTACACTTCAAGATAGGTTTAAGTTAAGTTAAGTGAATTGTATCATTATTTTGCTAAGAAAATGATTGTGCATTTGCATGGGGCCCTATGAGTTCTGTAATGTGGAAAATAACAGACATCCAGCCAGACATTCCAAAAAAAATAGAATTTACAGTATAACCCTATTATTGTATAAAAAAGTAATAAATTATTAAACTGCTTAAACTTTATTAACTTAGTTTTTGATTATTAAACTGTAAATAAACAAATTAAAAGGACACCAGAATAGGGGCATTTGCAGTGTCTTTGATTGCATCAGTCATTTCCATTGTTACACTGACGCATTTCAATTATTAAAATAGAAAAATTAGGCAAGCAGCAGTATTGTTATTTCCCATCCAAAACTTTTCCATGTACTATTTGTGCCTCAGGCATGAATAATACCCCTTATCAGTTTCTAATGAGACAATTTTCTTACAATTTTCATACGGCAGACCAAATAATAGGTGGAAACTCCATTACACTTGAATATATAAATTGAATAACATACTTGAGCAGACTTGAGGTTGGGTTTGATTTGCATCTACTCTCAATACTTTAGCAGCACCATAGCGACCACACAAAATACCCTAGCAACACCATAGAAACCACAGCACCATAGAAAATACTGAGACACGTCATTCAAGCTCCAAAACTGTGGTGGCAAGTTGTGCAAGGACAAGTGCCACTAATAATTTATAATTTATTTTGGTGCTGCAAAAATGACTCGCATTTAAAACAGAGCTATTCAGTCATATTGATGATCTGCTAGTGAATGAGTGTTATGTATTTATTGTAATAGATGGTAGTGAAAGCCCGTTTCTGCCTTCTCTTGTGTTGACAGAGGACAGCCTACACCACGGTTCTGCAGGAGTGGCTCAAAGTGTCCTGTCATAAGGCTGCTGACACTGCAGTAGTCAAAGCGTACATGGACACCTTCGCCTCCATTTCCCCCCAGCTACTGGAGTTTGTCATCAACATAGCTGACGGCAATGGAAACACAGCTCTGCACTACACGGTCTCTCACTCCAACTTCCCTGTAGTCAAGCTACTGCTGGATACTGGTGAGCGACGCTCCTCACATCTCTGAGCAATGCTCACTGCTGACTCACTTCTTTCTTTCAGGCTGTTGGGCACATGCTTTGACACATTACATCATCTCTGTATTTAAAATTGCAAAAAGGGAATTCAGTGGGGAAAGGAAAATCAGTAGAACTCAATACTTAAAGGATGTAAATAATATTTAATTATTAATATCGTTCATTTTATGTCTGTGTAACATTTGGGGTTGGTATGATTTTTCAATGTTACTAAAGAATTTGCCCATTAAGGCTGCATTTACTTGATTACAAAGCACTTTTAATATTGTAAAATATTATTATGATTTAAAACAACTGTTTTAACTGTTCAACTTTTCTATTTTAATATATTTTCAAAGGTAATTTATTCCTGTGATGCAAAGCTGAATTTTCAGCATCATTTCTCCAGTATTCAGTGTCACATGATTCTTCAGGAATCAATCTAATAAGCTGTTATTATTAGTGAAGGTTTTTTTTTTTTTTTTGTGGAAACCATTATATTTTTAAAGATTCTTTGAAGAATAGGTTCAAAAGAATTTATTTAAAATAGAAATATTGTGTAACTTTAGAAATGTTTTTACTGTCACTTTTGATTCATTATTGCATCTTTGCTGAATAAAAGATATTCATTCCTTTAAAAAAAAAAAAAAAAAAAACTTGCTGCCTCCAAACATTTGAACAGTAGTGGCAAAAATGTCAGTACGTTTTATTTAGCCTGTGACAGAGCTATATCCGTCCCTCTTACTTATCAGCTGTCCTTGTTGTGTAGGTCTCTGTAATGCTGACAAGCAGAACAAGGCTGGTTACACAGCAATCATGTTGACAGCTCTGGCTGCCTTCAGTTCTGACAGTGACCTTCAAACCGTCCTACAGCTGCTCAGCACGGGCGACGTCAACGCCAAAGCCAGCCAGGTGCGCCCCCTTCTGGTCCATCACTATACTGCAGTATGTGTTAGTTAGTGTATTGTACTGATGTGTGTGTTGTAGGCAGGGCAGACGGCACTGATGCTGGCGGTCAGTCATGGCAGAGGGGACATGGTGAAAGCTCTGCTGTCCTGTGGTGCTCAGGTGAACCTGCGTGATGATGACGGCTCCACAGCGCTCATGTGTGCCTGTGAGCACGGACACGTGGACATTGTGCGCCAGCTGCTGTCTGTGCCGGGCTGTGATGCTACACTCACTGATAATGTGATTATCTCTTTGTTCAGCATGCATGATTCCACCATATTTCCACCTATATTATGTCTTCTCTATCTCTTATTATAATTGTTTTGCCAGTTTTACATTGAAAAAAAAAAAAAAAATGTATAAGCATAATTATTTACATACAGATATTTTTCAATCTGTTTGCTGTTTTACAGGACGGCAGCACAGCTCTCTCCATAGCACTGGAGGCCAGTCAGAATGACATTGCCGTGCTTCTCTATGCGCACCTCAATTTTGCCAAGCCACCTTCCCCTGTGAGTGTGCTTGCTCTGTTATCACACAATAGCCAACAGCTATCACATCCAGTATTCTGTTAATCTACCCTGTGAATGGAGTCACCGAGTTTCTCCTTTTCCACAGGTGTCACCAAAGTCTCCAATTCTGGGATCTTCCCCTCCCTCCTCTGAACTGAAGTAAACGGATGTCATGAATCTGATGCCACCTCCTCCAGCAAACGAAACGATCCTTGTCCATTCCACGGTCTGTGTGTGAGTTTTCATGTGTTAGTGTACATGTGTACAGCATGTATACCCACAAGTTAGCATGTAACATTTTTAGAAATATAAAAAATGTGCACTCTTAAAATAATTAGCACTTGACACCATTGGTCCTTATATGTTGTTTTCTGTTCCTTTTTTAGCATTTTCCATTGTAGCAAAGAAAAAAGGGTGAGATTCAAATAAGACTAACAACAAGCGTGTAGCAGCAATATCATTCATCTAGCGGTCCATTTGTAAAAGAAGTGTTACCTTATACAAAGTGCATTTACTTTTAACAATCCAGCAATATTTAGCATTCAAATCATCCAGTTATAGTCATACAGCAACTTATTACATTTATAAGAGCGTTGTGTAAACAACAACAACAACATGTATTTTAATCAAGTGTCCTTTCATGGTTTTTACTATTATTAGTCTAATAAGAAAACATATTCTGAGTTTCCACACCAGCTGTTTTCAGAGCAATGTTTGATAGCCTTTACATTGTGATTTTCAGTACAGTATATTTGATCATACAGTGCAGGTCTCACCCTACAATGGGAAACATAGTGGTGCAGTTACTTTTCTAGGGGATTTGTAATGCTATATTTTACAGGTAATACACTTAGGCTGATATTTTGGCATTTTTACTAAAAGAATTCACATTGTGCGATGTCATCCTGCTTTAGATAGTGTTTATATTCAATTTGTGGGTTTGTGTCAGTTATCTGGCTGTACAGGTTCTCATTATCCTAATGGATAGCATTGCCCCCACAGATTTGTTCACAGCCGGTGCAGTATTATGGTCTCTTGATATTGTACTTTGTTTACTCTGATTTGTGGAGGACTGCAA
Source organism: Carassius auratus (assembly GCF_003368295.1). Lineage (NCBI taxonomy): Eukaryota > Metazoa > Chordata > Actinopteri > Cypriniformes > Cyprinidae > Carassius > Carassius auratus. Next base: position 18,766,777 of record NC_039245.1, on the reverse strand, counting down.
GGTTTTGTCATTTTTGCTCATTTAAAAACTTGTATTGAAGGTTTAGTGAACAAGGGCTCTCCAAAGATATTATAGATGAGCATAAAATGGGTTTTCAAGAATGAATGAATTTTTTTTTTTTTTATCTCTCAGTTTTCTTGCATATTGCCAGTTGCAATCAAACATAGCCAGAGAAGGAAATATGAAGGTACGTAATTTTCTTGTTGGATGAGAACAGATGTTGTCTAGTGATATGCACACATTGGTACTGGCATGTGTTAACTGAGCACCGGTTGATTTTGTTTCTTTTGCTCAGTCGCTGGTGGTTTTAGGGTCCAGAATGTGGGGGAGAGGCTTGGTATTGTCTATGACGAATGTATAATGTTTTCCAAAATGAAAATAATATATATCATCTCCAAAGTTTAAGTGCAAAGACTATAGAATTTTTTTTAGCTTTTTTTTTTAAACACAAGATGTTGGATTTGAACATTTTAAATGGAAGAGCTTTGTTTCATTTGAAAGATAGATTGAAATGTTTTGGTTTACCCACTTTGTACACATGCTTTCTTATAACTAGTTTAGTACCTTATTCGTTTTATACTGTTTTGTATTTGTTTTATTTAACACTCTTTGAATATCTTTAAAATTGTAATATCTGTTCACAGCTTTGTATATCTTTTGGCACATGTGCTGGCCATGAACCTTTATGTAAAGTGTTCACATTTAAATGTGTCTGTTTGTTTCCCTCGTTTTTGGAAAAAAAAAATAAATTTAGATTTTAGAATGAACTGGAGTGTTTATTGAATGTGAACGCATTATAGACCTACACTACAATGCAGCCGTTAAAGAAATAAAAGGAAGAAAGAATATAAAAAGGAAAAAGTGTCCGATGTTCAGCCTTTGTTTGTTTGTTCGCCAGAGGGCGCAATAATACAACAATGAAGACAGTCCTAGAACATGTATATAAATATAAATATGTTTAATGTATGTGCCTTCTAGAAGCTTAAGTTCTGCAAGTGAACGTGGCTTGATACTTTTACGGACCTTTAAGGTGAGACACTGCAGGCAAAAACACTGTTTTTCAAGCACCTGTCAATTTTGAGATTTTGGGCTTTTTGGTTTTTTTATAAAGTGCTTTTTCAAACTAGTGGAAGGAAAACATCCAAAAGACACTGTTAAGTGTTTCTTTTATAGCACTTTATCTGTTTGTGTCAATAGATTTCAATTACAATACATATTTTTAAAGGCCGTTTTCTCAAAATGAGTTTTTCTTCAACACTGAGCCATAAATCTCCACTTCAGTAGCACTTATACACACCAAAATTGACATTTTTATTCCTGTCTATATTCTGAAGGTTTTTACAGAGGGATTTGTTCATATATATTTTCCATGATTATATACAACATTTTATTCCCCCCAAAATTGTGAAAATATAATGTTTTCTGGCTGTTCAATGTATTTTCTGAATTATAGAGTGACAAAGAAAGATAACCAGAATTCCCTCTGTAAAAACATTTGACTCTAAGATGTCAAAAAAAATTAAACAAAAAATTTGAAACTGACTTCATCTAGTGTTCAGAATTTTGTACTAGACATTTATGCAAAATAGCACATATTTCATTAAATAATGCCTCATTTGCATATTTAAACATAACATTTTTGAAAACTTGTAATACAATTTTTTTTTTGCAATAATCAATGTAATCAATCAACTGGGTGTCTCGCCTTAAATTAAATGTTCCCTCCTGGTGGAATGACCTCCCCAACTCAATCCGAGCAGTCCATAGCCATCTTCAAGAATCGGCTAAAAACACATCTCTTCCATCTTTATTTGACTCTCTAACTTTAACACTCACTATTCTAATTCTATTCTTTTTTTTAAATCTAACCACCTTTCTAATCTTTTTGTATTTTATTTTCTTTTCATTATTTATGCAATTATGTGTGTGTATGTATGTGTATGTATGTATGTGTATATATATATATATATATATATATATATATAAGACCTCTAACACTAGCTTGCTCTATTCTTTTTCTACTCTATATCTGTTTTGTTTTTATTTATTATATTATTTAAAAGCCCTTTCTACGTGTACTGTGTTAAGATAACTGAGACTTGTTATAGCACTTATATATAGCCTATATATCATTGCTCTTTTTGTTGTTTTTATTGCTTCCACTGTCCTCATTTGTAATTCGCTTTGGATAAAAGCGTCTGCTAAACGATTAAATGAAATGTAAATGTAAATATAAGATATATTTATTGCAACCAGATGCGGAGCCAGAGGGGTGTCTAGGCACTGGACACCCCTGACATCTGATCGGCCACCCCGGGTGCCACCCCTATAATTACTATGCTACTATTTCATTTTCGTTGTTTAATCATACTGAAGAAAGCAATTATTATTAGCCTCGAAATCAAGGATGCAACGCGTCAGGTCTAGTGTTCCGCATCACCTTTTTATTGTTCTGGCACCTTTACGTTTATGTTCAACACAGTTTTATGTGATTTTAAAATCATAATAGGTTTTAGGGGTTAATGGGGTCAACTGGTTTTTATTTATTAAAACAATAGTAGTGAAGATCAGCTGTTTTGCTGTCAGAATACAAAAAAAAAAGTATTTAAGCTGCAAGGACAATGCTTGTCATTACAGTGAATATTAGTGTAATAACTTTCATATGACATAATCAAATATAATTGTGTTCTCTCTATGTTTATACCTACTTATGATCAAACTTAAAAAATGTAATTTTGATGAAAGAAAAAGTAAAAACATCAAAATAGAAAACCAGCATCACATGCCAGGTGCAATTTTCTCTAGCTCCATGCATATCACTATCACATGCATGTCTGATAAAAATTTAGAAGAAGGATCTGAAAGATCAAAATGTGCATACTAAACATATTGCCCCATATCCCATATAGATATTACAATGATCAACAAGCCTCATTGTGACCACGACAAGTTATTCATTCATTCATCCTCCTTATTATTATGTAAAGAATGCTAATGCTAACTGGTTTTATCATTGAATGACAAGTAGATTTTAAATGTAAATAGACTATAGTCTACCTAAATTAGCCTATATACACAGAATCATAGTATTATGCTGTATTATAGCCACATATATAATTCCATTCATGCATGATAAATTAACTGTGAACAATAACCATATTGACTAAAATGCATGCCTTCATATTTTGCAGGTGAATCTAAAGTACAGAGTAGGCTACTGCTTTTGTTATCCCTGTTGTTGTTTATGTCTTTTCATGCCTTCAGCACATGACCCCTGGGTTAAACCGTTCATCGTGAAATATCAGGCGTTTTCAGAAGTGCCAATTGCAGCATGCTTCAGCAGAAAGCCGGAAGGTCTCTATCGCAGAACCGGTTCGTTTTAATCGAGATCACTGCATGGGTGGACCTACTTTTAAAGTTAGGCTACTGATAAAAATGTGTTCATGTTTGCAGAAGATAAGACTTGAAATCCACCCTTTCTCTACAGCAATTGTAGCTTGGTCAAATATTAATGCCTGTGTGTTTTATCGCTCCCATACAGTCTGAGAAGTCGTATTAATTAAATGTCAATATTGGCACCGTGGACACAAATCACTGCCATTCTTAAAATAAGTAATTAATCTGCTATGCGCCATCAGCATTCTTAACCCTAAATCCCTCTTAACGGCTAGAAACATGCTTCAAGCATCCTAGAGCATGTTGTGTATGTTTCTTGATTTTATGAATATGAGTTTCAAAAACGTTGTTTTAGAGACCCTGGATACAAAACATAAAAAATGCAAAGAAAGACTACACTAAAAAAATTATTTTTATTGCATGCCTGCTAATAATAAGGACATTTACACTAATAGACAAATGTGTTGAATTCCAATGTGAATGTGAGATGCACAAATTTCTCAGCACACCATTCTCAAACTTTGAGAATGTGCATATTCTGCTTGATGGATAGGTTTATGGTTGCGGGGTAGATGCGCATACCCACGCCAACAAATTTCGTATCATATGCTCTCAAAATGCGTATTAAATGCACGCCAAACACATGCGTATCATATGCATGCCAAAGTCAATTTTTGCGTATAAATACCACGAGTTTTATTTTTATTTGGCGTACTACTTATACGCATTTTCATGAGACTGGTCGTCCATAACTCATGTGCAGTCGACCATACCTGTGTAAAATATTTTAGGTAATATCGGTTAAACTTACATAAGGGAACACGTCAACTAGGAGTTTTCCCTCTGTAAATTCCTAATTTGCTGCTTATTGATGGTAGCTGTATGTAGTAGTTACGTTTAAGTATTGGGTAAACAGCCCATATGCTAATAATAATGCACGCTAATAGCCCAAGCAACTAGTTAATAGTGAATGTTTCCTAATCTAAAGTGTTACCTAACCTTAATATATATCTTAATGAAGCTCAAATAAAAATACCAAAAAACAGAAAGGAATTAAGAGAAGTTGTATGTACTATCAAACACAGCCTACATTGTTACAACCAGTTTAAAGTCAAGACCACAGTTCACAGGGGGAATAAAATAATATTTTTAATTAATGAAGGCCTTGGGAATTCTTGGGACTCTGAAATGGACAGTGTTTGAATAATAGATACAGTAAGTGTATACATGAAGTTAGATTCACATACAGCTGTCTTGTTTACCCCCACCACCACCACCCTGCTCTATACTCTGGAGGTGGAGTCTTTTTTATCTTTCAAAATGCAATGCCATTCTCTCCTTTAAAAAGCATTGCCAAAAAAACACAGCTACGTAAGTTTTTTGGCAGCCTGTCAACTACTAATCTAGTCACCATGAGTCTTTCTGCAAAGGACAAATTGGCGGTGAAGACCTTCTTCGACAAAGTTGCCCCTAGGGCTGAAGACATTGGCAGCGAGGCTCTGGCCAGGTAATTTAACTGCAGTTTCTGCATACAAGAACGGACTTTTATAACTTAGGCTGCTAATATATCTCTTTTGTTTTGAATCGTTTCAGGACTCTGTTCGTTTACCCTCAGACAAAGACCTACTTCTCCCATTGGAAAGACTTGGGCCCCGGCTCACCTCAGGTGAAAAAGCATGGGCTGACCGTGATGAATGGCGTCCTGAGCGCTGTCGGGCTGATGGATGACCTCAAGGGGGGTCTGCTCACCCTCAGCGAGCTGCACGCATTCATGCTTCGCGTGGACCCTGCTAACTTCAAGGTACTTCAAGGTTTTGCTGAAAACATTTATCAGAGAATTTCTTTGCAATTTAATTCAGTCTAGCCTATAATAACAACATGCTTTTCTTTTTTTCTTTATTTTTTTTTTATTTTTTCAGATCATCAATCACAACCTCCTCGTTGTGCTCTCAATGATGTTTCCTCAAGACTTCACTCCTGAGGTACATGTTTCTGTGGACAAGTTCCTGGCTCAGGTCAGCCTGGCCCTGGCCGAGAAGTACCGCTAAAGTCGACCCTGTGGGCATCATCTCAGACGCGACTCTGTTTCACCTTAATGAGGATGAAAATAATAAAATAAAATGTTTGAAATCAAGCTATATCATCTGTCTCTTTTTGCGCCACGGATCTGATATGTAGGGGTTGGTCCACTTAACTCACAAATAAATAGACCTCAAATATTTGAATGAACGAATCAATAAAATACGTATAGACCTACATTCATAAGCCTATATTTATGAGTAATGTGACCCTGGACCTTGGGTTTTTCTTTTGTGCCAAAGATTATTAGGATATTAAGATCATATTCATTCAATATATTAACTTATTTCCTCTAAACCTTTGTAAAGAAACCTTGTGTGAACTTATTTTATTTCGATTACTGTTAAAGTACTGCTGACATTTAAGTTAATTTAACAGACATTTTAGAATTAAACTAAAAACATGTTAAATTTAAAAGTAATTGAAGTGTAATCAAGCAGTCTGTTGACCCGTTTCCACCCTTGTGCCAGAGCCGGGCTCGAGCTCGCGGGGAAACTGCAAACCTCAGAGCTAAGAACACATCATTGATGGACTTATTTAAACTATCCATTACCTTTAAAAGCATTTCATTAAAACATTTCCATATACTGACGTATAATAGCATATATGTACAATATTCATCGCATTTCTTCAACAAGCGTTACTGATACAGAAGTTAGTTGTGTTTTGGTAGTAATACGCTAGTTCACAATACTGCCTGATCAGTAAACCCTTTTTATTATTATTATTTTATTTTATTTTTATTTTTTTAACAAATCCCTTCACAAATGCATGCTGAAAGCATAATATCACTGCAATCTACAAATTATAGCATGTTTCCCCTCACATTTGGTCAGTGTCCAATCATTTAGTTTCGACTGAAACGTGTGATATGTTTTTCCGTTGGCTTACGAAATCAACATATAGTTATTATTTATTTGAGTAGCCTATTTATTTTTTATGACAAAACACTGATATTCTGTTTTTGACGTGTTTTAACGCTAAAAAGTATAATATGGTGTATCTTGTATAATGACACATGCACCATTAATATTAATGTATTTGTTTTCTTTTTACACGAGTAGGAATTAATGAATGTACTTCTTAGGCGTTGGATGGCTCTCTGTCATTGTTCTGTCTGTAGAGTTTGAATAATACATAGACCTATATGTGTTTTAAGTCTTATTATTGCTTTTTAACTGTCGGTAAACTACCTTACCCTGCAGTGTTCAGCAATGCTCTGATTTGTTCTTTAAATAGCAAATAAACAGTTATTAATTGTTTATGGTGGGGTATTACAAATGTCTGCAATACAGTACACACAATGAAGTACTCACAAACAATAAATAAACACATTACGTGTAACTTTTGAGTCGAGACCTTATCAGCTTCTTGTTGCCGTGTTCAGGAAGGGTGGGGGAAATTAGACATAGAGGCTACTGTGCCAAGACTGTAAGAGATTCAAGTTTTCTCTTATTTGGTTAACCATTCATAATGCCTGACATAGCACCTCTCTGCAACAGCACTGACATCTGTCACCATATATCCTCTGAACAGCAGGTTTTTTATTTATTTATTTATTTACTCGTGATTATATACGAACGCAGCATATTAATGACATTTTATTTTTTGTATTTTATTTGAGATATGCATGAAACACCAGAGCCTTTTTGCTTTTCGTTCTAAAAATTATGTTTAATGATTGAGTCTGATTTATATAAACATGGTCAATCTGTTTAGGTGTTTAAAATATGCGGTTGGCGCTGTCCAGTGCTGAAACCAGAAAGTCGTCGCTAAAAGGTACTCCAAGTCAACTATTTCCCTTTTAAGGTAGGCTTCAAATTGTTTACATTTCAAATTCGGATCCCTATAGTTAATAATCTGAACAGACATCTAAGAATGATGCATGCAATACAGACATCAATGACAGAAAAACACTGATCAGAGTTGTTTTGGATTTTATTAATTGGAAGATGCACTATACATATTTCTGTGAAGTCAATGGTATTGTTTTCCAAGTGCAGAGCCTACTGCCAGAAACTTCAACCGTGCTGCTTGATATTGTACAAACGAGAGTAGGCTACATATATTTTCAACTATGTGGGAAAACAAATCTTAAACAATGGATCGTAAACTCTCGGTTTTATACTTTTCTGAGAGCTATTGATTTTGAAGTTTTTAATTTTAAATTCCAAATGTCTTACCGAGACAATATTTTAAACAGCGACTGAACTGTGCGATCTATAATTATCTACACTTATGTGAGGCGGCCCACAGTCAAGACCGTCTCTTGATAACAGGCCATTTCCAAGATAGCACACATTTTCTCAGCGAGGTGTGGCAAGTAGAAGTATTCTATAGCTTTGGAGTAACCTCGAAAATTAAAACAAAAAGTAAAACTTAATTTATCGCCTCATGGTATTCATAAATGTTATAATGACATTATTAAATGAATCAACTTCCATTTAATTAATTGCTAATTGATTAGAATATGTGGATTTAAAAAAAAGAAAAAAGAAAGTATGTCATGAGAAAATAGTGTAATATTCTGGCAATCTTCCACAGTCTGATAAGTCATCTTCGGGGGTGAGAGGAGGGTCTTGGGTGTATCTTCCTGAAGGCAGTATAAAACCGTCAGTCCTCTTGTCAGAAACCTACAGAAGTTTTCTGCACAGTCCTCCTTCCACGATGAGTCTCTCTGCCAAAGACAAAGCTGCCGTCAAAGACCTTTGGGCCAAAATCTCGGGAAAGGCTGATGACATTGGTCAGGATGCTCTTTCTAGGTAAGGTTATTAATGGCTTGTATACGCATAATGTTCTCTTCGGGCATATATATCTGTAATTCAATTCGCTGTGTCTGTCTAGGATGTTGGTGGTCTACCCCCAGACCAAAACCTATTTCTCTCACTGGAAGGACCTGAGCCCCGGCTCTGCCCCAGTGAGGAAGCACGGGGCGACTGTGATGGGCGGCGTCGCTGAGGCTGTCAGTAAAATCGATGACCTTTCCTCTGGACTCCTGAACCTCAGCGAGCTTCATGCTTTCCAGCTGCGCGTGGACCCCGCCAATTTCAAGGTAAGCGCAACTAAATCCACCTTTAGTCAACTCTGATTCTGTCATAGTCTCCTAGTAGCGTTAACATTTTCTTTTGTTTGTCCATAGATTCTGTCCCACAACATCCTCGTGGTTCTGGCCATTATGTTCCCCACCGACTTCACCCCAGAGGCCCATGTTGCTATGGACAAGTTCCTCTGTGCTTTGGCTCTGGCTCTGTCCGAGAAGTACAGATAAGCGCATGTTGAGTGTCTTCCGCCTCAAACCAGATGAATGCCTGTATAAACATTGTCTTTATATGATGCAATAAATGATTATGAAAAACATTGACTAAGCGTTTTTGGTGCATGTTTTTGCAAGTGATGAAAAGTTGTAGCTGAATTTAATATTCACAAATGACAATAGACTATACTCATTTATCATGCATTTTGAAGTTTCTTTCACAGGCTTTAGTTTAATATCTTAGACATAAGGGCATAGCCTACGGAAAAATTACACAGAAGTACAACCAAAGTATCTAAAGTAACTTCAGGATGTTTCCTATCATTTTTAAATTATCAGAATGCATCAGTGACAAAGGGTTCTAAAAATATGGCTTCTTATAAAAAAAGTGTTTCAGTGGCTCAGTTTGCCCCAGGGTGGGGGTAAGTTGACCCAAGACAATGGGAAAGATGAATCATCTGTATGTAAACTGACCAACCGGATGAATCTGGTTCAAACCCATGTTAAATTTGAAAGATAATATACCTCTTTTAAAAACTAATTTAAAAATTAAAATTAAAAATTTCCATTTTCAAACAGTATTATTTCTTTTCTTAAAGCTAATGTAAACAACTTAAAACCAACCAAATGAAAATTTCAGTCTTTAATTGCTTGCATTTCATACAATGGGCCCTATCTTGCACCCAGCGCAATTGACTTTGTACACCGACGCATGTGTCATTCCTATTTTGCACCCGCGCAAAGCGCGCTTTTCCCTCCACAGAAGCACGTCGCTAAACTAGTGAATGAACTTGCGCTCCCTGGGCGGTTCAGCGCAAAAAAGGAGGCGTGTTCCGGCGCAAACAATCCCTGGTGCTATTTTGCTGTTCCATTTATCAATTGCGCCACTGACCAGAAAAAACCTAGTCTAAAGTCAGTGGCGCGTTGCGCGTTGTTCATTATGCTATTTTAAGGGCGCATGCATGCTTGACCATAATGTATAGCGTGCACAACGCGCATACACTTTGCTCATGTAATCTACACAGATGCAACAGTTATTTTTGCAAATCATAAATTGTTACACTAAAAAAATATTAACACATGAGATGACGGAAATCATTGTGGTGTACCACGAAGATGTGAAAAAAATAGGCATAAATCTAGCTTACAAATTATTCAGGCTAATTGTAGTAATTAAGGATCAGACCTGTTTGAGGTCATATATGTATATAAGGACATCTGACAAATTGGTTTGTCCGTCAAGAACCAGGAAAAAAAATCGATGAAACAATTGTGGCTATTTCCTCCCACGCCTGTTTAACCGACGCTATTTTGGGTGGGTTTCTCCCATCCCCATACAACACAACTTCTCTGTCTTTCACTGCTCTTACAAGAACATCAGTCTCCTCGGCTGTGAACCGCTCCTGGCGTGCGCCTGGTAAATACGCCATAATAATAGCAATCCATAATGGAACTTGCGCACCTGCTTTTAAAGGGAATGTTGGATGACGCTCTGATTGGTTTATTTCACGTTACGCCCAAACCACACCTATGAATAATGAAGCTACTTCAGACCAACCCATTTTAGATTTGCGCCGGGCGCAAGAGCCATTTATCCCGCCGGGAAAATAGCAACAGCGCCGAGACCCGCCCACAAAGTTACTTGCGCTTTGCGCTTTGACACTTGCGTTTCAGATCGTTAAAATAGGGCCCAATATGTTCAACACCAATGTTGTAACCCCCCCCCCCCCCAAAAAAAAACAAACAAACAGGCTAAACAGGGAAAAACAGACAACAACAATTAGAATTAGAATGAAGGAATACATGTTTTTTAAGGGAACTCCTCCCTTGTGTTTCTTCTCTTCATAGTCTCCCGTCCCAACTCTCCCCTACTCTGCATTCAGTTGAGTACATTTTATTGATTAAATTAAATTTGACACTTTTGGCTCCAGTTATAGTTCTTATAAATTAGGTGTTTCTAGCTGATTAATTTTTATTTTTTAAAGCTTTCAATTATAAGTTGTTTTTCAGCGTCCAGTAGCCTATGTAAACTATAAGAGGGTCAAATCTCTCAAAGTGTTTTTTGCTGCACTATCTTTATTTGTTTACACCTAGAAACTCAAATAATTATATATTATTATATATTATTTGTTATCATAATTATGTATTATGAATACGTTTTGTAATATTATATATATTAAATATATGCTATATATATATATATATATGTGTGTGTGTGTGTGTGTGTATACTTTTTAGTTTGTTGTTTGTTTGTTCAGTTAATAATTTATTAATTCCTTCGTTTTATTTCATTTATTTTTATGTTTGTTGTTTATTATTTTATATATAAGACAATTCAAGCCTAGAAGTGCCCTTGAATCAATACTTACAATCATAACACTCCTTGTTAAAATAACATCAGTGAATTCTGCAAGAACATGTCAATTGTATTTGGTTGTGTTTTTCAGTAGCATAGAAGATTTCAACTTCAAATATGTTACCATTATGTAAATTATTCATGAACAGTTGGAACAACTGATGTTCGTCTTGTGTATTTGTGCTAAAGTTTGTATCTGTTTTGGCGAAAATAACTGTAGAACCGTCAAACTCTGTTACCTCTCTGAAAAGGTATCCTCCTTATATATATATATATATATTGTAAAACTATATATATAGCTATTTCTATTTGTAAATGATTTTAATTTGAAATGGCACATTCTTTCACATAATGTGTAAGAATATATGAATGAACAATATGTGAATTCATGCAAATATAAAAGATCACAGGATACACTGCATGTTGAATAGCTACTGAAACATTTATTTGCTTCAACTCAGAAGAACACGTTCTTTTGTTTAAACATCAGAAGATCCTCTGTGTAACAGTCAAAGCAGGTTTTGTTTCTAGTGGTACTGTCTTCGAAGAGAGGAGATCACGACGGCGAGGAACTTCTGAAAAGCGGCCTGGACCTCAGGTGTGAATGCAGCGCCGAGTTGAGCAGCAACAACGATGGTTAAGCAGTCACCCAGAAGCTGTTGGAGGACACAAGGACAGTGTCATATAGACAGACAGAGGATGCATGAACACTGAGGTCAGATCAAGTCTTGGTAATAAACATTATTATTAACTTACCCTGAAGTTGTCAGGATCTACGTGGAGCTTCTCGGAGTGCAGCACACTTAGTTCAGCATAGACGGCTTTGATGTCGTCCATGTTCTTCACGGCTCTGTCCAGGCCATGGAGCACAACTTTACCGTGTGCAGCAACCATGGGGTTTCCCATGATGGCAGCGGCATTGTACAGGTTTCCAAAATTGCCGAAGTACCTCTGGGTCCAGGGGTAAACGATCAGACATCTACAAACCAGAACGAAGAGAAAGAGCATTTTATCAGAGCACTGTTTGTAAACTAGTTGCCCGCTTCAAGTTAATGTCAGGACTCAATACCTCGCCAGAGATTGTTGACCAACGACTTCGTAGTCCATCTTGGAGAAGATGTCCTGGATGGTGGTCCTCTCAAATTCTGTCCACACAACCATTTTTCCGACTTTAGATGTTCAGACTGACTGCCTTTAACAGATGCTAAAGAGTGCTGTGAAGAGAGAGAGTCTCATTGCTGTACTTTTAAATGCCCTTCATCACCCCACCCCTTGGCAGGCTATTGGGTGATAAGTTTGTGGGTTGGTTGAACCAGGTCCACCCAAGAGATGCATATCATAGCCTACTTTTTTATTGCAAAGATTAAACTGAAACAGTTAATTCTTACAATATTTTAGATTAAAAAAAAATGCTGATGAGTCCAACTGTTTTCTAAATTATTTGAATGTGTCAGCATTTCTAAAGAACAATTATATCTGTTAATCCGATTATATAGATTGCATATGAAATAATGCTTTTGTAAATAGGGAATTCTGAACATTTTTGTTTTGTTGAACTGTTTGTTCCATAATTATCAAACCATGTTCTGCATAAGACTCAAAACTATGTATTTTCTTCATGTGGTGTTCCTTTCAGTTGTCTACTAACTAAACAAATTATGAATAACAATAATTTCTACAGTTAGTTCATAAATACTTTTTTTTACAGTTCACATACAATTGAAACACTCATGTTTAATGCTTTAAAGTATGAAAATTATTTCAAATGTAAAAGTGTCTTATTTTTCGACAAAATAGGCTATATATATATATATATATATATATATATATATATATATATATATATATATATATATATATTTAATTTCAGCTCTTCATTTTATTACTGTACTTTATCACTTTTAAACAACTTAATAAGTTCCCATTAAAGCATATTTAAATAGCCAACAGATCATCAGTGAATAACCGAACAATTGATTAATAGTTCAGATGTATGATTAGTTCACATATATAGGAATAGTTAATTTCTAAAACGCTGAACAAAAGTCTATTGTCAGTCTATTGTCAATAGTTTTATATTTAAGACATAAAGAAATCAGCTCATTAGTTACTTAGCTTATATTATTCAATGTGTTTCAACTGTCCCTCGGTTCCAGCTGTACACCAGACCTATATTATATTTTTAATTGCTTGTTGTGTGGAAAACTGTTTCAGTAACCCAACAAACAACAAAAAGTTAATATCGCCCTATTCATTCGAATTAGGTGGTTATTATTAGCTACATTAATTTATTTCACTTTAATGCATTGCCAATTAATAAAATAAAGTGGATAGAAAAGGAAAAACTATGTCATGAGAAAAGAGTGTAATATTCTGGCAATCTTCCACAGTCTGATAAGTCATCTTCGGGGGTGAGAGGAGGGTCTTGGGTGTATCTTCCTGAAGGCAGTATAAAACCGTCAGTCCTCTTGTCAGAAACCTACAGAAGTTTTCTGCACAGTCCTCCTTCCACGATGAGTCTCTCTGCCAAAGACAAAGCTGCCGTCAAAGACCTTTGGGCCAAAATCTCGGGAAAGGCTGATGACATTGGTCAGGATGCTCTTTCTAGGTAAGGTTAATAATGGCGTGTATACGCATAATGTTTTCTTCGGGCATATATATTTGTAATTCAATTCGCTGTGTCTGTCTAGGATGTTGGTGGTCTACCCTCAGACCAAAACCTATTTCTCTCACTGGAAGGACCTGAGCCCCGGCTCTGCCCCAGTGAGGAAGCACGGGGCGACTGTGATGGGCGGCGTCGCTGAGGCTGTCAGTAAAATCGATGACCTTTCCTCTGGACTCCTGAACCTCAGCGAGCTTCATGCTTTCCAGCTGCGCGTGGACCCCGCCAATTTCAAGGTAAGCGCAACTAAATCCACCTTTAGTCAACTCTGATTCTGTCATAGTCTCCTAGTCGCGCTAATCATTTTCTTTTGTTTGTCCATAGATTCTGTCCCACAACATCCTCGTGGTTCTGGCCATTATGTTCCCCACCGACTTCACCCCAGAGGCCCATGTTGCTATGGACAAGTTCCTCTGTGCCTTGGCTCTGGCTCTGTCCGAGAAGTACAGATAAGCACATGTTGAGTGTCTTCGAGTAGGTCCGCGTCAAACCAGATGAATGCCTGTATAAACATTCTGTCTTATGATGCAATAAATGATTATGAAAAACATTAGCTAAGCGTCTTTGGTGCATGTTTTTGTCACACACCAGTCAGTGTTGAGAATGGTGATAGACTACAGTCTCAAATCATTCACAAATATTGAAGATGTTTCATTCATTCTGAAGAACTACCAACCAATGAACATGAAAGCAATGTTGTTTTATAGTGTTGACTAATCAAACATGATATTACCAACCACACAAACAAATAAGAAAATAAATAAATCAACTTTAAACTTAAAAAAAACGTTTCAATAAACAAGCATATTGCTAAATCATTTGATTACACTTGAGTAATTGAATTTCATAAGTCTGCTAAATAGTCTAAATTCACTAATTTTGGAGGGTTATCCAATTGTTGCAATTTAAGTCCTTCAGTGTGCAAAGATATGCCACTTAGAAAATTTTAATTTTTTCCTAAAGAATTTTTTTTTTTTTTGTCTTTTTTACTATACTTTAAAGTAGCCTATAATAAATGTGGAAACGGCTAGTTTCGCTCAGATGTTTGTAATGATTTATCTTTTAATTGAGTAAATGACTAAATTTAATTTCCTACACTTGGCTCCAGTTATGAACTTTTGAAATATAACAAATCAACCTTTTCTCGCTCGGTAAAACTTTTTATAAAACCAGCCAATGAACATGAAAGCAATGTTGTTTTATAGTGTTGACTAATATTACCAGCCAAATAAGAAAATAAATGAATAAACTTTAACTTAAAATTATTTTAAATAAACAAGCATGTTGTTAAATAATTTCTCAAAGAAGCTTAAGTGAAGACAGAGCACTTCAGTAATTGAACTTCATTAATCTGCTAATTAGTCTAACTTAGTTTTGGAGGGTTTTCCAATTGTTGCAATTTAAGTCCTTCATTGTGCAAAGATATGCAACTTATAAATATACACACTTATTAAAATATATTATTAGTAGAAAATGTGACTTTTTTCCTCGAGAACATTTTTTGTTCTTTTTTACTATTACTTTAAAGTATAAATGAAGAAGCCTAGTTAAATAAATGTGGACACGGTTACTTTCACTCAGATGTTTGTAATGATTGATCTTTTAATTGAGTAAATGACTAAATTTAATTTCCTGAACTTGGCTCCAGTTATGAACTTTTTAAATCTAACAAATCAGCCTTTTCTTGCTATGTAAAACTTTTTTTTTAAATGCTAATTTTTCAACGTTCAGTGTGTAATTATTACTTTTGTTTACACATAGGCCTACATGAATAAAGGGATTAAAATAGTATTTAGTACATATTACACTAATCTTTAGTTGTATATATATTTAGGCCTATATTATAATAATACATAATACATAACTTTGTAGTTTGCAGTGGCGGGCCCAAACTTTGGAATAATTTGCCTTTACATGTTAGAAAGGCCCAAACAGTTACTGTTTTTAAGTCTAGCTTTAAAAAAAAACTATTTTACAGTATGGCGTTTAACACCGTGTGAGAGCTGATATTTTATTTGACATTATTCTATAATATTTCATATCAGAATATTTTTAACTTTGTTATTCTATTTGTTATATTGCCTTATTCGTGCTTGTACGGCACTTTGGTAAACACGTTTCTAAATAAGTGCTTTATAAATAAACTCGATATAAATGACTCGATATAGAGTTCTTTGGTGCATTCTATTCTTTCAGTTACAGTGAGAAATATCTTGTTTGTTTGATTTATTAATTCGTTCGTTTATTTATCAACACTTTTACATTCATCACAGTCGTTGTTAAAGTAACGGACTATTCGTTAAATCAAATAATTGTGTATTGGTTACACGTTGGATCATATGAATAAAACTTGCTGCTTTCTGTCCTTATTAAAGTTATTTTGATAGTCTCCAATAATAGAGGTAATCAGATTAGGTTATTCACGAACTTTTGCCTATTTTATTAAAGATGATCAGTTAGAAACAGTTTATACCATAGGCTTCAAAACCTGTCTGCAGCAGCAGCAAACCCTAAGACACAAACTGTCTGAATTCATGCGAATATAAAAGATCACAGGATACACTGCATGTTGAATAGCTACTGAAACGTTTATTTGCTTCAACTCAGAAGAACACGTTCTTTTGTTTAAACATCAGAAGATCCTCTGTGTAACAGTCAAAGCAGGTTTTGTTTCTAGTGGTACTGTCTTCGAAGAGAGGAGATCACGACGGCGAGGAACTTCTGAAAAGCGGCCTGGACCTCAGGTGTGAATGCAGCGCCGAGTTGAGCAGCAACAACGATGGTTAAGCAGTCACCCAGAAGCTGTTGGAGGACACAAGGACAGTGTCATATAGACAGACAGAGGATGCATGAACACTGAGGTCAGATCAAGTCTTGGTAATGAACATTATTATTAACTTACCCTGAAGTTGTCAGGATCTACGTGGAGCTTCTCGGAGTGCAGCACACTTAGTTCAGCATAGACGGCTTTGATGTCGTCCATGTTCTTCACGGCTCTGTCCAGGCCATGGAGCACAACTTTACCGTGTGCAGCAACCATGGGGTTTCCCATGATGGCAGCGGCATTGTACAGGTTTCCAAAATTGCCGAAGTACCTCTGGGTCCAGGGGTAAACGATCAGACATCTACAAACCAGAACGAAGAGAAAGAGCATTTTATCAGAGCGCTGTTTGTAAACTAGTTGCCCGCTTCAAGTTAATGTCAGGATTCAGTACCTTGCCAGAGATTGTTGACCAACAACTTCGTAGTCCATCTTGGAGAAGATGTCCTGGATAGTGGCCCTCTCAAATTCTGTCCACACAACCATGTTTCCGACTTTAGATGTTCAGACTGACTGCCTTTAACAGATGCTAAAGAGTGCTGTGAGGAGAGAGAGTCTCATTGCTGTACTTTTAAATGCCCTTCATCACCCCACCCCTTGACGACAAGTTTGTGGGTTGGTTTAACCAGGTCCACCCAAGAGATGCATATCATAGCCTACTTTTCTATTCTAATAGCCTATCCGCTAATTCTATCTATTTTGCCGAGATTAATTTTTTATTTAATATGGAAACAGTTATTTTCATCGGTTATAGATGTTATGATGGACATAGGCTAAATAATAAATAGCTACATATGACAGATACTATACATATTAAAACATATTTTATAGGCCACATATGAAATTCTGAACAGAGACAATTCTGACAAGAGAAACATTTTTTCTAATTTTCTCCGATCTTCTCCGTTTTTTCTTGACGTGTTTAACAGACAAATAATTGCTCATAATGTGATGGTTTCCCCCATGAGAGCTGCAGGCTACAGGATAGGCCTATTTACCAAATCAAACATAGCCTAGTGACTTTTGTATTTGATATGACAGTTTCCTGAATCATAATATAATTCGAGTAATTGTTTATCTAAAATTCCGTATTTCCGTAAATGTATCCTTAATTTATTAGCCTATAAAAAACCGTACATTTTGGAACATGCGTAGAACGTTTTTCATTACCAAATTTGGCAACAGATTATATTCTGATAACCTCTAGGCAGTCTAATATTAACATGTTTGTAATATTTAAGTCATGCATCACAAACTGAAGTCTTTTAGCGACCCCTGCTGTCCACGTGTATTAACATATACTTATAACAAATCTGAAATTAAACAGATCAGAACAAAACAGATATAAATGTAACCAGCAGGGGGCGTCAATCTCTCTCTCTCTCTCTCTCTCTCTCTCTCTCTCTCTCGCTCTCTCTCTCGCTCTCGCTCTCTCTTGCTCTAACACATTTTATTTGATATAAAAGATAGCCTATATTCAGGGAAATGAAAAAAATTAACCATATTTTAATATATAAATATACACATTAGCTACATTTGTAATAGACCTATTAACCATTTTTATTATTATATATATATGTCACTGTTAGTCTTCTGTTAATACAAACAGGAAAGAAATCCTAGCCTATAATTAAGCACCTACTAATGTAAATGTAATTCCTAATAACTGATTAATAAGTTTACATCTGCTGAAGTGGTCTATAGCATATTACATGATGGCAATAACAAATGCACAGGGCTGCGTTTCTCAAAATCATCGCAAGCCTAAGAAGGTCGTGAAAACGTTCATGTGAATGATCTTAGTACAACGGTCCGTTTCCAGAAGCATCGTAACTTAGCAAGCATTTGAAAATCATCGTAGATTTACGAGTGCTCTCTGGAGTAATCTTAAAGCCCTGATAGCCCTCGTGCATCGCAAGAAGACAGAGTTATGAGGTCACCTGCAGGACAACTGGCAGATTGCATTTACACTTTATTCAAGTATTCAGTGTGATTTTGTAGTTTTGTCTGTACCTGTAGAAATATATTGGCTGGATGAAGTACATTTGTGTTACTATCACCCTTAATATATACATGTTATATATTAATAATATCTAAACTTATATGTTTATGTTTAAAAATATCCATCAACCATTAGTCATTCAATTCAGAAACTCAGTGTCAATTCAGTGTAAGTCTCCAAAGGCAGCTTGGCCTTTTTGAAGTCAATGAGCTGCTGTTGGAGATTGCTGTTCCTCTTATTGGCCTCTTAAATACATTGTCTAATGTCTTTCAAGACATCTCTCCAGCTTCACAAACTACAATCCTGACTACAATCACAGACCTTCTCAAACTGAGGTGTTGTGGCTGTGGGCTGAGGCCTGAGAGGTTTGTTTGGAGGACTAGGAGATGGTTAGTGTTGGGAGATGGCAGGTGAAACTGTAGTTATTAAATAGTTTCTCTGAGCATAGGACTTGACATCGGCTCAGGCTGAGGTATCCCTACTCATCCGTGATGGTCAATACCACCACAAATGCCATCTGAAGTATTGACAGGACTTTTTCTTCATATGCTGCAAGAAGGGGAGAGTCATTGGTCTAACTACCTGTTTTTGTTTATTTTTACAAAGTCCTGCCACTTTCTGACCTCCTTCCCTGGTCTCTTAACACCCATGGTTGATGTTAACTCTGTAGCAAAGACAAGTCCTCTCATATGTTTTGTTTTTACTTTTTGTATGGTGTCCCTTAAATCTGCTGAAAATGACATTTGTTTTGCTCTACTTCCTTCAGAAGAACATTAATTTCATCTTTATGGTTTTTTTTTTCTAATCATCAGATGACGACTATTAGGTTCAAGGAGAGATTCTAAGGTAATATTTCAGAACTTGACAAATGAACAGCGACTCTTTAGAAGTAGCACGTAGAACGCGTTTTGGCGTGTTCGTGTTAAGTAGCCTATCCTAAATTTTTGTCTGGAAACGCACGTGGAATTTCGGCAAGCGTTCTTTAGAGCTAAAATCCATCGTTATTAGGAAACCCAGCCCAGGGCATCAAACCGGGTTAACATATCTCTAGTTTCCACCAGCACATTACAGGTTGACAGCCACTTCTCAAATATTTTAGTAGACTTATTATGAGTCTAGTGTTTTCGCACAGTTTCTTTACGGACACAAACAGAGGCTCCTTTGGGTTTGGGACTAACGGAAATCTAAAAACAGGCAATATATATTTTGCTGTTTCGTAAATAGGCTTTGCGAAATGTTAAGATACAACCTATTATGTTTCTTCCTTTATTATTTTCGATAAAATAGCCTAATGAAAATTGTGCGAACCAAATATTTAAAATATCGACAGCCCTTATATTAAATAACCTGCAGCCTACACTGCAGGAACACAAAAAAAAAAAAAAAACTTTCAGAGATTTTTTTTTCCCATTTCTTTTTTTATGAGCTGTTTACTACATATTTTCTCTGCAGGTTCTATAATATATTTAATAAGCTCATAGAGAGAATGGGTGTTCACTGCCTGAATTCTGTGATAAATCGTGATAAAAAAGAAATAAATTATCTCACGATCCCCAGTGGGCATGTTTAATCTGAAAACAGGAATTGGGCACTGGATAAACTTATTTGTTGTTGCCTTTGTCTTCTTATATATGTATAGGGTGATACAAGCTTTGTTGGATCCCAGTCTTATGAAAATGCGTATAAATAACACGTCAAATAAAAACGAAAACTCGTGGTATTGATACTCAAAAATGGATTTTGGCATGCATATGATACGCCTGTGTTTGGCGTGCATATGATACGCAGTTTTCGAGTGCATATGATACGCATTATTTTGGCGTTCTTGTGATAGGCAGGTTTTGCGCACATATGATAGGCTACGCATCTACCCCACAACCCTAAACCTATCCATCACGTAGCAGCATATGCACGCCAAAGTCCATTCTTGTGTATCAATACAACGAGTTTTAGTATTTATATGGCTTACTGTTTATATGCACGTTCATGAGATCGGGTTAGAATATATTGTGGGTATCAAATGAACTTACTCAAAATAAATATTGTACAATGTCCCACCACACCCATCCTCCCGTTAAGAAAAAATAAAGCAGCTACGCAAAATATTTAATAACTATAAAAAAAAATAACATTTACGAGGCACGTTTACAATTTTGGCAAATGTAGCCTACGTTATGTTCAATCTTTTAGGTCAAGTACGGTTACAACTTGTTTCAATCCTCTCCATTTGTTCAGTCCTGATAGTCTAATGAAATGTTAAGCTTATTCGGATGGCATATCCAAATCAGCAATAGCCTGTTGATTCAGATTGTTTTCAGTTTTCTATTTCTGAACCCCACTATTTTAATCTTGTAAATTCATTATATTTGTTCACAGAGACTGAAGTCCTGCTGTCACGAGAAGCATAAGCTGGTGCTTGTTTGTGATAGTGATTTCACGTCAGAAGCTAATTTCAAACAGTTTAAACTCATCCCTGGTCCACCCTACAGAAGACCTGCCAAATAATTAGTGTCAATTCACAAGTTACACTTACACTCATATATAATGTTTTTTTGTTGTTGTTGTTGTTTTGTGGTAAAAAGTAGGCTGCTTTGAAATTGTACTTACATTCTGTAAATGCAGATAGTATAGGCATATGCCAATAAAATAAAATAAATAAATAAATAAAAACCCCGATTAAAAGTCTTAATTATTAGGAAAAATGAATTATTTGTAGGTATTTTAAAGTCAACTTTCTCAGCTTTTTACAGTAGACAGTAGAGAATTTTTCATATTTTTGACGCTTAACATTTTTTAAGAATCCTGTCAAAATCATATTTCTCATTCGGGTTTAGACAAATTGCATTAAATCGTACGAGTGAGGTCTTTAAAATTCGTACGAATAAGCCACCTCGTAAAATACTACGAATTGGTCGTGAGGTAGCGTTGGATTATATGTGGCCTATACTCTAAACACCCTCGGACACAGCAGATATTGTATTGAATTTGAATTTATGTTGTTTTTATACTAATAATCAATACCGATTATGAACCGTGTTATTATGATGAATTAGGCTATGTATATGCTATTTTAAAAACCCACTATAGTTCAAATCTTGTCTCCTGTCATGACTTGGGCCACTGTATTTTGGACCACTGTTAGCTGTTTTCATTCTGAAATGATTTTTCAACTTCTGGTTCCCTCTATTATAAACAATTATACGTTCTTCAGATTAGCTTCATTTGTGATGTGAGACCAGTTTAGTTCAGTACACACAATACACACACAAACACACACAAATATTTGTTTTAGGCCTTTTTTTATGTTTGTACATTTGCAAAGGGACACAACAAATGGAAGCAATAAATGTGGAAGCAAAACGTTTAAATATATAGGTAAACATACGGGCAAATTATCTTTGCAAGGAGACTGATGTTAGTTTAACCAATCTTTCTTTGTATTACTTTATCAGATAAACAACATCATTTTGTGCACAGTAATAAAAATAAGTAGGCTATTAAATGTTCATTGATCCCAGCAGGCACACAATAAGACGATGATATTTGGTTACATTTCGGCTGCGACGTCAGGTGACCAAAATTCAATGTAAATTCAACGTCTAATGTCAATGTTAAATATTCCAAATAACCTCGTCAGCAGACGTTGATGTTTTGCTGTTTATCGGTTGTGTCAAAAACCCACATAAACAGCATATGGACAATAGCTGTCCAAAGTCAATATGATGTCCAAAGTCAATCTTGCGTTATTTAGACACTCGGTGGATGCTGGGATAAGATTAAAAACGTCTGAACAATCACCCAGGTGGCCATATGCACACGAATGTAAATAGCCATTAACAACATGTAAAGTATGGTGCTTCCTCTGAGCGTCTGTTTCAATGGTGACGCCTGGATGCGGCGCTCTGTTGAAAACATCAGCCTTTGTTCCCCTTTTGTAAGTCACTTTGGGAAAAAAGCTTCTGCTAAATCCATAAAGGTAACCGTAGTTTGAGTTATCTGAATTTATTCAGGTTGGTTCCGTTTTTGGAACCGATAACAGCTATTATAAAATGTTAATGAACCAAGAGTTCAGGGTTTATGTGAAAGTAGCCTAAGTAAAATTTGAATCAAAAATTAAAAACAGTTGGTAAATATTTATAATTTTAAGGATAGCTTATAGGCTTTCACACATATGACCACCAATTAAAATATCCTATTGATACAAATAAGACATGACTCGTTTAATTCTGTGCCTTTTATTGAGAAATGTTATTCAGACATCACACTTGAGTTGCTTAGGGGTGCCGCACAGTGTAGCGTATGAATGCCCACTAGATGTTTAGCGGTACTTCTCAGCAAGAGCCAGGGCCAAGTTCTGGAAAAACTTGTCAACTGACATATGAACCTCTGGGGTGAAGTCTCCAGGGAAGAGCATGCCGATGACCACAATGACATTGTGTGCGAGGATCTAGAAAAGGAAGAAACAGAAACACATTACCATCCTACACTGCCCATTATGAGTAAACTTATTTACACTAAGTTACTGTGATAAATTGTTTTGTCATGGTTTACCTTGAAGTTGGCCGGGTCAACACGCAGCTTGAAAGCATGAAGTTCGCTCAGGGCCATCAGACCTCCCACAAGGTCGTCTATTTTTGATACGGCATCGCCGACAGCACCCATGATAACCTTGCCGTGCTTCTTCACTTGAGCACCCCCAGGGCTCAGGTCAGCCCAGTGGGAGAAGTAGGTCTTGGTCTGAGGGTAGACGGTCAGCATTCTGAAACGAAATGAGAACAATCATAATTCCGATGATCTAAACATTATAGGTTACTTTAAGGTAATCGAATAAATGAAAACATTATATTTTTATGTTATTTAGCAAAGTTAACGCGGATGTTTCTATATAGACCGGTCAATAAGTAGCTAATCTTAACCTAAATAGGAAGACAGTAGCCTAGTCCAGTATTACCTGCCGAAGGCTTCAGCGCCGATTTCATCGGCCTTGGGGCTAATCTTAGCCCACAAGCCCTTCACAATAGACTTGTCCTTATCAGAGAGAGACATGGCTGCGTCTTCTTTTTCTCAAGTTAGGTTCTCTTCAGAAAAAGCTGTTGGAGAAAACGGGATTTTGTCCCACTTTTTATATAAAACTAAAGAAGGTCACACCCATGAACTCGGTCCAAACCACACCCCTCAAACGCATTACTGCTGATGCCCAACCTGTGGTGTCCAATCAAAAACGTGCCAATTTTGTGCCTCTCTTTTAATTAAGATAAGGATTTTCTATTCACACCCTACACGCGCTATATGCAAATCAAGATATTTGATATTTTATTTTCTCTCAATCATCATTTTAAACTTATGAATCAGAATTAACATCATAATGAAATGAACCCAATTATTTTTTTTCCCCAAAACGTTGATAAATGAAGGTGCAAAAAACAGCAACTCTTTGAAAGGATGATGTGTCTAATAAAATTATTCATCATCAGTTGAAAAGTTTGTAACATAATTGCATTCATCTGGCCATGCATTATAATCAAAATACCTTTTTCTAACGGTGCTTTGATATTTTGCTATTTCACTGAAAATGTCTACATTTTATTGTTATGAACGTTTGTTTATGGTAACATAGTGGTTATAAGCGTTGTGCAAATTTGATCAGAAAAAATTGGCAGAAAAAAAACCTGTTTATGTTTTATTAACCTGTCACCCGTTTCCTCTGTGGGACGCCTGGTTACCTCCCTATTTTTCAATTATATCCTAATCTAATCATTACAAACTATATACTGTTGGAAAGTTATAAGACTCCTAAATAGATATGTTACACATTTTTTGTTTGTTAAAAATTATGTAGGAAAAGTAATATATTAATTTATGACAAGAACGCACCTAAAAAATCTATCATTACAGGAGTTCTGACTTTTCTCACAGAAAGTATTCTTAGTTGCATTTTTCTCTATGACACTTTAGAAATTATAAGAAATTATATATCAATTGAAAATTTAAAATGTCAAAAAATGTATCCTTTGAAACCCATTTTAAAATTAGACATTGGATTGCCATGGAAATGGTACATCAAAATGTTTTTGTTCATGAATTATATACATTAAATTTTGGATAGTGCACTTTCACGTCTATGTGACAGTTAAGGAGTTAAGACATCTCACAAAACAACATTTTTGGACGGGGTCCGATCAGTGATGTCCAGACATGTGCGTCATCTGCTCAGAGAAATTATCCAATTAGAATGTGCATCTTTTATTGGGCGGAGACACATCAAGTCAATAAATTAAACTCCGGTTTCTGAATTTCTACTAGTGATTCCTACTGGACTTAAGCAAGTACCTAAGGACACCTTGAAACGTAGACATGGTTGAGTGGACAGATGCTGAGCGTAGTGCCATCATTGGCCTGTGGGGAAAGCTCAATCCCGACGAACTCGGACCTCAGGCCCTGGCCAGGTATCATTGCATCACATTCTTTAATAGACACAATCTTCGTGTTAGATGATGTCAGCTGCGCAGTTTATTTAATGCTGTTCTTCATGATTCTGTCTATTTAAGGTGTCTGATCGTGTATCCCTGGACTCAGAGATATTTCGCCTCCTTTGGGAACCTGTCAAGCCCCGCTGCGATCATGGGTAACCCCAAGGTGGCAGCTCACGGCAGGACTGTGATGGGTGGTCTGGAGAGAGCCATCAAGAACATGGATAACATCAAGGCCACCTATGCGCCACTCAGTGTGATGCACTCTGAGAAACTGCATGTGGATCCCGACAACTTCAGGGTAGGTTTGAGAAAATAAAACTAATATTTGCGGGTTGTAAATATAGAAAACGATTGTGCTCATATTATGTTAAATCAACTTGATCGAAAAACACCCACTAAATGGATCTCATGTTTTACAGCTTTTGGCTGACTGCATCACCGTGTGCGCTGCCATGAAGTTCGGCCCCTCTGGCTTCAATGCTGACGTCCAGGAGGCCTGGCAGAAGTTTCTGTCTGTCGTCGTTTCCGCCCTGTGCAGACAGTACCACTAGAGTCTCATCACCAATGAACACCAGCTGTATTGCAGAAGATTGCGGGAGCTGTTCACACAAAGATCTAACTCTTATAAAATAAGATCAATAAAATAATGTTAAAAGCACTTTAATGTTGTTTGCTTCCATTTATTCATAGAAAGCATTGGCCAGGGCTGCACTTCTCAAAATCTTAAATTGATATTAAAAAGATCACATGAATCATCTTAGACTTGCGTATCCCAAAACCATCATAATTTAAGTAGTACTTGAAAATCTTCGTAGATCTACGAGTGCTCTAATCGTAAATCCCTACGTGCATCGTAAAGACAGAATTATCATTCCGCAGATTACACCTTTACATTTATTCAAGTGCAATGTGATCATAATTAAAACATTTGATTGCACTTTATTGTACACTTTATTGCTTGTTTCTTATATTATATTATATTATATTATATTATATTATATTATATTATATTATATTATATTATATTATAAACGAGCGTGTAGCCTACTACAATTACAGGCCATTCTATAAATTGAGATTTCAACACTTGACAAACGGATAGCGACTCCTAGCACTTAAAGCGGGGCTATGTGCGATTGTGTTTTTTTTAGCGCATTTTTGGGAAACCCACGTGAAACAATTACAAACGATATTAAAGAACGTCTACGACTCGTAGAAAAAGCTCTTGAGCGCCAAGATCGTCATTGAGAAACGCAAGACCAGAAGTATAACCAAAATCAAACTCTTAAAAAGAAACATGTTCTTGATGACAATTTAGGGAATTAATCCTGATATGCAACATGCTTTCGCTGGGTTCTTAACTTTTTGTAAGTTTTCGACTTGACTTAATGAGTCAGCAACTTGTTTCCAAATGAAAACCTTTCAGAGACAGTTATGATAGATGTGCAGACTGTGGGTGTTAACCGCTTGAATTCATTGATAAAAGAAATTAAATTTATCACAACCTCCAGCAGCTGTATAGCTTCAAAATAAGCGTGCACTGTTATTTTTATAAATATAATTGTTTCATTCAGTTTCTTTGTTTTTGCAAATTGAATTGCAAATATAAAAAACGTAATTTATTTTAATAATAAACATTAGTTGCAATCCTTGAACAATATGCTGTTTTTGTGCCTTTTGACTCTTATAAAATAATATAAACATCATTCCAAGTTCCATATTAAACTCTATTGAGCCATTTTGCCATAAACGTTTTTAAAGGATCTCAAATTTAGCTATAAATTTAACTCTGAACCTCGAGTTACTTTCAATTTGCTCCGCATCCTTTGTGTTTTAGTTTTATTGCATCTAATTTTTAATACAGTGACAGTTATTTTGCTTTTTGTAGTCTCCGTATTGTCCAGCTCTGTCGAAATAAAAAGGCACATACGACTGCAGTCAAAATGTAGGCTACACTCGAAAAATAAAAAATACACCCAGCAATTAACTAATGTGTTTACCAAGAATAAAACTTGTCATTCGACTGATGGATGTTAGTTTTTACATTTTTATCCAGAGAAGGCCTACATCAGCTGACAAACCTTAAGACAGTAAAGGCTTCAGGAGTCTTATATAGGGAATGATTATGGTGGGGAGTTTGGTCAAACTATAGCAGCGATACAGCGAATATTTGGGCTAAATGAAAGATGGCAGTTACAGCACAGTTTAGGCCTATATGTGCAGTGTGCACTAATAAAACTGGCTATCATGGCAGAAGCTGCAATTATAATAATAAGAGCCCTGTGACTTGGAAAGACTTTATTATCATGGCATTATTTTAATTACAAATGTCCAGAGCTCATCATTGCGCGAATCTCTTCCGCTCCCACGCGATTTCCTTTCTGCTCTCGCCCGTAGAGAGTGCGCGCACTTAAAACGTGTCTCTCCTCTCACCGAGGAGTTCCCAGGCCAGCCGAGAGACATAGTCCCTCCAGCGTGTCCTCGATCTTCTCCGGGGCCTCGTCCCGGTGGTACGTGCCTAAAACCCCTTCCCAGGAAGGCGTCCAGGAGGCATCCGGAAAACAGATGCCCAAGCCACCTTTGCTGGCTCCTCTCGATGTGGAGGAGCAGTGGCTCTACTCTGAGATCCTCCCGAGTGGCAGAGCTCCTCACCCTATCTCTAAGGGAGCGCCCAGCCACCCTGCAGAGAAAGCTCATTTCGGCCGCCTGTATCCAGGATCTTGTCCTTTTGGTCATGACCCACAGCTCATGACCACAGGTGAGAGTAGGAACGTAGCTCAGCTCCTTCTTCACCCTTGACAGACAGGTACATCGACCACATCACTGCAGAAGCTGCACCTATCCGCCTGTCAATCTCCCGCTCCATCCTTCCCTCACTCCTGGACAAGACCCCAAGATACTCCTCCACTTGAGGCAGGAGCTCCTCACCAACATGAAAGGGACATGCCATCCTTTTCTGGTTGAGAACCATGGCCCACTATTATTTTTTAATAATATTTAGCAATGTTAATGAAATTTAGACTGTAGAAATGGCCAGGATTTTGGTGCTTGGATGATTTATACATAACCTTTGCAAGGTTTGCAAGCAATTTATTTAAAAACATCATAGCTTACTGCCCTAAAGACTTTATATAAAACATAAATGTTATGTCATAACATGTCAGATAGATACCTCAACTGGATTTAAAATAATTTCAATAAATTCTCAGTTGGTATGATGGCAATATTAAGTAACAACAATCAACATCAAATGCAAAAATAGATGTAAATGATGAAAGATAAAACAATAAATGCTCTAATAGCATGGCTGTTTGGACATTTTTTTTTAAACCAGTGTTTGTTTTCAGTTCTGATTTATTTTTCATGAAAATCCACTTAATATTAGCATATTCAATTGCACTCTTCTCTAAAACAGTGAATATAATAACAATATAATATAATAACAACATAATTTATGTTTGTTATTTTGGCCTTGCCCCCTTCTGAAGTTAATACCCTTTTTGTTATTTCTTTGTTCTCTGTAAATAAAAACTTGGTGATTTGTTGTATCTATATCTCAAATGTGTTGAGACAGTCCAATTGGAGCTTCTGTCCTTTGTCTCTGTGATTACATCTATGACAGAGATTGCATCTAAAGAGAAGTGAGAGTAAAAAAAAAAAAAAAAAAAAAAGAACTGAGTGTGAACTACCGCCACCTATCTCTCAAGTGGACCACTGACACTCATAATTGAGACTGTAGATAGTGTCAATGATCCATTTGAGAGAGAGGTGGCAGTAATGCTTATAAGTCTGCAATCAGCCATAAAGCAAGAAGAAGAAGACACCTCACACCTGCTGCTGAGCACAAGAGGATGCGCTCAGGTGTGTCTAGATTGAGTTCTATCTACATACACCATGGGTCCCCTTGCATGGAAGTCGCCACTATGTTTCTACAGTAGCCCTAAATGGACAAACTGCTCTACAGAGTGTGTTTCATCACTTTGTTGTTCTTCCGATTAAAACACGGACACAGTGATGAACAAGTACATTAGCATTCGCAATACTATCGATTTATTTAATATTCAACCAATTATAATTCCTTGAATTACCTTTGTAAAGAAATCTCATTGCTCTCTGCTGTCTTAAGCCATGACATCTTTACCTGTGTTGGCCACCATAGCTTCTCTAAAGGGAGGGGTGAGGGGGGACTAAGCCATTGGTTGCTGTTAGGAACCTCACAGCTAGATGCCGCTAAGCTTTACAAACTGCGCCTTTAATTTTTTTTGGGGGGGGGGGGGGGGGTGAACTATCCCTTTAACAGATGCTCTGTCGCATAGTTACATGCACCCTGTCACACTGTAAACTGGCCTGTCAATAATCTTGTCAACAGTTAGCATCCCCCAAATTTAATTTCATTTAACTTTTTAACATAAAGGAGAGAAAAGTAACACGTCGATCTGCGAGCCGTGGTTCTTCATGCAGAGAACTCAGAGAAATTTTCTGCATAATGACGCATTTAAAAGTTAACGAACAAACGGAATTTTGGCATAAATGGAACCTCATGTATAAAAGTTTCAATTACTGTTGGAGACGAAATATAACACATAACATTAAATAAATATATATTTATTTTTACCAGGTTAATTTTAACTCAAACTCAAACCGCTCTCCTTTAGCCGTAGGTCGCGCGCATCCACCATGTTTGTAGGTTTTTTAATGCTTTTTCTTCGTGTTTGTAGTTCTCAACCTAATTGTTTGTCAAAGTGCAATGGACTGTGGGCAATATTAGCCATTATAGTGTGCACGGATCCACACACGGATCGACATGAGCTGTGTTTTCCCATAATTTTGTCTCTTATCACGCTAGGACGACACGCTATGTCTTAATTAAATAGAGTATACATGTGTTTCCCGAACTATACTTTAGGAGGCTGCTTAAGATATACCTTGTTTTGTGCGATATATATGTTACCAGGTGCTGTCCATGGCAGTGGTGCTGAATTTGTTAATATCAATGACTCGAGGATCGATTATTCATTCTGCTTTATGTGAGAAAGAGGTGTTTTTTTTATAAAAGTGTTGATTTTAAATAAAGACCTATTTCCTGTTAGAACGCAACGAACTTGTGTGGAACTTTTACAAAATCAGGTACAACCACTGATCTATATATGTTCTATGATCAATGGGTACAACTCAAGGCATTACTTAAAAACAACGTAGAGTTAAGAAGGTTTTGGGAGACTCAGCCCAGAGCTACTGATTCTGTGGAGCTCAGTCATCCAACTACTCCTCAACACACTCTCAACAGGTAAATTATTTCATTCTTAAATTTAAACACAAATTTAACTTTACAATGGTTACTGGTTTTCAATGTGAAAAACGTTATTTTCCCTTGCTATTTATTTATTTATATATTTATTTGTCACATATAGCTTAAGTGTGAGCAACTTTTTTAATCTGAGGAAACTTACTTCCTTTTCCACTCAGTAACAGAATAATGCACAGCAATCTGTTCTTTTTTATGGTTTTTGCAAATGAACTCTTATGTAACACACACACACACACACACACACACACACATATATATATATATATATATATATATATATATATATACATATTAGTGATGTTTTACAAGATGAGTATAATTATTTATTGAGAAATAATAACATCTGTCACTTAATTTTATATCTAAATAATTACATGGTTTGCTCATTAATTAATCGGTAGCACTTTATTTTACAGTCCTGTTCCTCATGTACATACTATGTACTTATTATAGTAATTACAATAACAATGTAGTAACTAGGTACTAACCCTGAACCTACCCCTAAACCTAACCCCACCCCATGTAGTTACCTTGTATTACCAGAACTTTCTTAGATAAATACACTGTAAGTACACTATAAGTACATGTAAGCACACATACTGTAAAATAAAGTGCAACCAAATAATCTAATTTAAGCAGTTACACCACACATCAATAATAAAAAAAGGCAAATGTCTAAATTACAATTCAAAGACATTTAATTATATTTGCAGACAGAAGCATTAAATATGACAACACAAAAAGGGGTTAAAAGTCTAAACTTGAATCCTGAATCACTTTTAATGAGCCTACAATGGCCTTAAGTTCACATCAGCATGATGTGAGCACTGAGCAACTGAGTTTTGTAGTTTTAAGTAGAAGTTTTTGAGTTGGAACTAAACAATGGTATTTAAAAGAGATTAAATGGCATAGATGATCAATTATTGACATCGATTTAACCACTTGCTAAACTCAAGAATGGTTATTTCTGTTGATCGTTGATCACATTATTTTTGTCTCCAGTAAAACCCATGGATACTGTTTTCAAGGTGCTTTAAGATTAAATAAGAGAATAGGCAGATTACCTCCGAGAAGCCATAATAAAAACAAAATTAATAGAATGTAAAAGATTTGGTTAAAAGGTTTGTCCCTGCAACTGATTTGGTTCATATCGACCAGAAAACATGAGGAACAGACTTTTTGATTGTTATAGATTTTATTAATTGCATCTGATATTTTAGCTTTATTACTTGAAGTGCCTCTGTTTGCAGATAAACGAGAATCCTCGGAATGGTGAGCTTGTCTGTATTTATCAGCGAGGGCTGCAGACAGAGCCACAAGGAACTTGTCCACGGCCACGTGCACTTCTGCGGTGAAGTCATTTAACTGCAAGAGTCACGAGGATGTTATGGGACAAAATCTAGAAAAATAAACTAGTAAATGAAATTAACAATTTACATTTTATTTCACATCTTGTATGTCTGATTTCGATTTAAAGTTCTCCATACCCTGATTTGGGTGTAGCCTATAGCTCAATACCTTAAATGAAGGTCTACTCAGGTAAAAGGATTAAAACTGCATAAACAGCACATTAGCAAGACTCTCACCTTAAAGTTTTCAGGATCTAGGCGAACCGGTGTCATGGAGATGACTCAAGGAGCTCAGTCCACCAATAAGATCATCCATTTTGCCCACAGCATCAGGGATGGCTCTCATCACATTTGTTTCTTCACCTGGGGTGAGCTTAGAGAGTCAGACCACTGAAGAATATATTAGTCTGAGAGTAGACAGCAAGTGTTCTGTGGGAAACAGAAGAATACGCTGGTATTATTTATATAGTTTTTGGTTAGTGGTATTTGAAGTCAAATTTAAAGATAGAGCTCTTACCTTCCCAGAGCTTCTTGGCCTTTGGCATCAGACTTCTTATGGCGACTTTACACCAGAAGGCCTTGACCAAGGCTTTATCCTTAGCTGTCAAACTCATTTTCTGTTCCTTTCCACCTTGTTATTACAAGAGCAGAGTTTTAGGTGTAGGATA
This sequence comes from Carassius auratus, assembly GCF_003368295.1. Classification (NCBI taxonomy): domain Eukaryota; kingdom Metazoa; phylum Chordata; class Actinopteri; order Cypriniformes; family Cyprinidae; genus Carassius; species Carassius auratus. The sequence goes on along the minus strand of NC_039245.1, from coordinate 18,734,410 downwards.
AGGGGTCTTTTTATAACGCGAGGAGCTGCCACACCCAACATGTCACCAGCTCCACCTCTCAAACTTCATCAGACAACAATTAACCTTAGGCGATTTAGTCAGTTGATTTAATCATTCATTATTTGATCAAAAATATTGAATGGTATATATTTATTTCTTTATTATTAATTAATTTTCTTATATTTGTTTATTTTATTTATTTTTAAATGAAGAAGGCAAAATGCCTAAGAATCACTGATCTATATATGGCTATATTATAGATCAGTGCTACGAATCCATTCGTCTGTTCACTGAATAATGTGATGTAATTATACTAATATACTATAATTAATTTTCTTTCTTTTTCTTTTCTTTTTTTTAATAACAGTAAGATATAATTCCCTCCACTGTCTTTGCATGTTGGCTAAAAGATGCTTTGGGGTCATTCGGGGACACCAAATGGCACCTAAAGGGTGGAGCAACTCAAAAATGACAGGACATTATCAAAGTTTACCGAATTAAGAACATTATGAAATGGGAGGAGCGGGTCTGAATGTCCAGATAAAGCAAAAAGAATTGGCACACGTTCAAATTATAAACTTCAGTTATCTAGATGCGTTCGTTTTGGTTAATTTAACGTTAGATATAACTCGAGCTTTTCATCTATACGTTGCCACCGATTAAGCTGTTCATTTTTTCTCGGGGCAAGCATCCACTTTCGTGATTTTGATGAATAAATCCATAGCCTACTTATTTTGTGATGTTTGGAATATATTGCTGACATATCTAAATTTGCAGTTTCTAATCAAAATGTAGCATTAGCTCGTTTCGGGTCCAAATATGAACAACCCACAGCCAATCAGTCTCGGCGCCAGAGTGGGAGCAGAGGGTGCGAGTATAAATAAAAACTCCCCGAGCATCTATCTATGTTCAGCATTCACGCTTGTTGAACAAGAACAGAGATAATCACAATGTTGGAGTGGTCAGATTCTGAGCACAGTAGCCTATTGCGAGTGTCTGGGGTAAAATTAACGTTGATGAAATCGGACCACAGGCTCTGGTAAGGTCATTTGAAAGTTGGTAAAGATGATATTGGTCTATATGCCAGGTTGTTCATTCAGTGATGTATTTTAGGTAGACTTTGGATTTATGTATTTTCATTCGTTTCGTATGACAGGGTGCTGATTGTTTATCCATTGACTCAGCGGTATTTCGGTGCCTTTGGAAACCTATCCAGTGCAGCTGCAATCCCAAGGTGTGAGAGCATGGCAGAGCAGTGCTAAATGCGTCGAACAAAGCCGTGAAGAACTTGGATAACATCAAAGGCATTTACTCTCAACTCAGCAAGCTCCACTGCGGCAAACTCAACGTCGATCTAGATAAGTTCAGGGTACATGCTGCTTCTTTATTTTCTAAGTTTGAGCTAATTAATAAGGATATCATAACACCTCAGTTATACAGATCTGACTTGCCGTACAGGGTCGTACAGAGACCTTTGGAGGGGCAGGTGCTCAAAGTATGAATGGGGCACGTGGAATACGGCTTTAAATAGGGCTGTGCTGATCCGTGTTATCGAAACGGATGCTTCTGCATTGATACAGCAGCAAATGCCGTGACGCAGTTTTGAAAAAGAAACACAGAACAGAAAAGACCATTTTAAGTTTAAAAGTAAAAAAAAAATTCTTTGCACCTCTTAATTACTCTGGAATTAGAAACTAAATTATGTTTTTATTATTATTATTATTATTATTATTATTATTATTATTATTATTATTATTATTGAGTTTGCAGGCTATGGTGGTTTTGCTGATGTAAACACTACGGTTGTTGTTGTAGAAAAAATATTTCTGTCTAATCTAAAATAGAATTGTATTCTTATCCTGTTCTGAATTATTTATTTTTAGTATAATTCGGAGGATGAGAAAATCAGTATAAGCCTGTTTTACCAGTGTGTTAATTATTTTTAAGGCAGTCTACGACTTTTAAATAAATACTGTAATAATAATATTTCAAAGTATGAATAGTTTTTAGTCAGACAACATAAAAGGGCTAGATACCTCCACGCCGTTTAAACGTTTCCCAACCAAACAGCAAGAACGAAAGAGAACAGACACCTTTGTTTATATTGCCTCGTGTAGAACTAAGTGTGTTGCATTTTTTATATATAGCCTAATAAATATTTTAATAAAATGTAAATTTGCCCTCTGGACTTTATTCAAGCAGGTGTGTTCACGTAAAGAACATTCTAGATTTAAATCTAGATTTAAATCCAGAGACACTATTTCTGTTGGCAACAGACTATTTCAGTTGCCATCATGTTCAGCATTAGCAGTGGTTATGTAGTGATATTTTATTACACTCAAAGTCAGCCAGCCTACTCTTAAAACACTCATCAGAAAGATCATATTTGTTCTCAAGTTCATAAGCAGACTTGGGGAACCTATAGTGTCTGACAAGATTCGGTTTTGAAATGCTACAGAATAGTGGTATGCCTCTGCAGGTCCCAGGCTCTTTAATGCAAGGTGGGTCATGCAGATATGTGAAGACATTGTTAGCCTACATTAGGAGGGTTCTGGTACCTCAGTCAATGACATAGTGTGAGATATTTGGCAACTAGAACTTATGTGTCCCTCTCCTTTAATTTAGATTTGTTAGTTGTAATAATTCTGGTTCAGTGAGTCCATCTTTTTTATGTTTTATATACATATTGTGAGCTTGTTCCTATCTTTTTGCATTGAACAACTAATTTACATTGAGAAGAGAGGAATAGCAAGCTGTACCACCAAGTCTTTGTCAATGTTTTTCAACTGTGAGAAGGTGACATTAAAATCAGCAGGACTGTTGTGGAGTAAAAGCAACAGAAAACAAATATAATTTCTACAAGAAAATATAGTTCAGAAAATAAAAAAGGGGAAATAAGTCCATTCTTTATTGGTACACAATTCAAACATGTAGAAATTAAAACAGGTTTTAATAAAACTGAATAAAACTATTTAACCTATGTTTTCTAGCTGAAATTACACTGTTTTATCATTGCTTTGTTGATAGTTTTAGTAACTTGTGATTTTGTTATCCTAATAAGTAATATTTATTTATTAAAAATTATATAACTGGGTAGTGTCACACGGGTGGTTGTATGGAAGATGAAGATGAAGGCAAATGGGTAATATTTAGAGTCCACACAATAAGGAAGTAATGAAGAAGAACTGAGTAGAAGACAACACACCCAAGAACTGATGACACCGGACGACTAGACTGACCAGGGAGGATTCTTGAGCAGTAGAGGGCGAATGGAAACCCAGGCCACAGCCAGGAATGCACTCCATGGCAGCATCACTGGAGGAAGGAGTCAAGGCATGATGGGAACACACGCCACCATGGGCACGACTGGAGGCAATGACGGAGATGGAGGTGGAGCGGACTGTGCAGACAGAGAGCAAAGGGGGGTGGAGTGACGCTGAAGATGGTTGTGGTTGTGACGGAGCCATGATGCAGCGGAGCCATGGCGATCTCTGACCCATGTGTAGCCGACTAATTGAGGGAGCCTGGAGAGGCTGAATGGCCGATGGCCCACACCGGAATTGAGGGTGGGAGGAGTGCAGGTGCAGGTGTCTGGTTGCCGGGACAAGGTGGAGTTGAGACATCCTAGGATGATCCAGATCCACAGGCTCCTCAGGTCCAGGAGATGAAGACCCCCAGCAGATCTGAGATGGAACCCCACTGAAAGGAGGTGAAACAAAGAGACTAACGGATCACAATGAATTCTGTTTCTGGTTTTGGTTCTGACTTCACAGCCTCAGGCTTTCGCTCCTCGCAGTGGGGTGGTGAATGACTGGGCATTGGGTTGGGAGTGGTATCCTCATCTGTGAGGTCGAAGGTGAAGAAAGATCCACAACAAGAGCTCAGCAACCATTCCAAATAGGTGGTTAAGCTTCCTCGAGGACCCTGCCCAGACAACTGCGCTCATGTGGCAGTATTCAGGCCGGCATGCAGGAAAAAGAATAAGCCGTCATCTGGGAAGGTGGATCAGCGAGACACAGGAATTCATCCATGTGATCCTTGACTCAGGGAACGATCTCCTTTCTCATGGTGCAGGAGGTGTATGTCAGGGAGGTCCATGATGTCAGAAAAAAGCAAAAACTCACACTCAAAAAAAAAAAAAATGCTGTTATACTTTCACTTTAGGGTGCAGTCTTCTCTCATACTCTGCTGTAAACACATGTAAAAAGATGAAGATTAAGTTTTCGAAAGTCTTTAATCAAACACAAAGATAATCCAAACACAGGGTAACACTGATGAGACCGGGCAAAGGAAACACAAACAGAACTGAACTAACATTTAAATGATAACATTGCATCAAATACCGATAATCACAAATTAACTTGTATTTGAATTATCCCTCAGTAGTTATTTAACCATATACTGTGTCGTTGGAAGGTTTTTGTCTTACAAGCACATAAAAATGCAAATTCAAGTTATTTCTTTATTACATGTAATGCACGGATTCCCAAACATTTTTTTTTTGTCAGCCAAATCTCTTTCACCTAATATATTTACTTAAAGTACATATACATAGTACATATTTTAATCATTAACTGTCACATTTGCATGTTTACAGTTCTCTAACTTTGGTTAATGTTCACATGGCATGCAGATAAACAAATAAAATATAAAAAAATTTAGTAAGTGTTTTATTTTAATTGCTATTTTAAAATAGTTTATTTTAATTGCACATTTTATGATGCAATTAATTACTAACTTTTCATTAAAATCATGAACCCCCTGCAGTTCCCTCATGAACCCAAGTGTGGGAAACCTTGAATTAATTTAATAAAACATATTTTCTTTCTGTCTGTATGTTTATATCAGTATGGCAAGGTTATCCTATTTAAATCAATGTGATAAACAAGTTGGGTCAAAAGTAATCAAAAAAATAGTCTGACATATTTTACCTAAAATGTGTAATGTAACAGATAACGTTACTAAATACAATTTCTTTCATGTAATTTGGAATCAATCAGTAACAGAACACAATTTATTGTTTGTGAATAATACTCTGCTCTCCTCTCTCTCTCTATATTTTTTTAGCATATCTGCTGTTTTTCATATTTGTGTAAACATTTTAGCAGGCCTATGAAGTAAGCGAGATAAAACAGTTAAATCATGATTAATGGGGAAATTAAATAAAAAGAGACAATATATAACCAAATTATGTTTATTTTCTCAGAACCTGGGACAAAGCGAATAAGTATTTGTATTTAGTTTATTAAAAATATGTTTAAAACTTTGTTTAAAGCTTGAATTTAAATTAATGTGTGGTTTATTCATTCATTCATTCATTCATTCGTTCATTCATTCATTTTTGTTCGATAGGATATACGCGGAACCTTTGGATCTAGTCATTTGTATTTCCACGGCGCTAATAGTCTAACACACCAAACACTGAGCTGTTGTAATGCTGTGTGTGTGTCAGTAAGGGATGACTTTTATTTACGCATCTTCGGTTGCTAATCTTAACCGTCATATTAGTTGCAAATATTCACATGGCGCCAGAAGGTGACTGGTGGATAAATTATTTTGATTTATTATCTTGTGATTGATACCAGTAACTGTTTTGCTTTAGTGTTTTGGTTTTGGCTAGCGAGCAGGCTAACATAACTTGTTATGCTGCTTATATCTCTCAAATTCGTTTAGTTCATTTCCTCCCAATGTTATTTGAGATACAGTTCAACAAATGCACCAGGTGTTTCGTTCTGGTAAGTTCTCAAGCAGTGCAACCCTTCAGTTGTCCACACCTGTCCAGCTGCAAACTGAATTCGCTTGAGATTATATATACCTAAGAAAACGCATCAGTATGTACAAGCAGTGGTCTGTAGAGTTAAATCCAGATTTGAAGCTGATGCAGAAACAGACCGAATCCAGCCTGCAGCCAAATGGAGAAAAAACAAGTCCCATTAAAGCTGCAAGCAGCGATGAACGGGCCCTCGCACCCGGGCTCACCGCCATCGTGTGGCTTTAGTAAAAAGGTGAACGTTGAGAAATATGCATTTAATGTCCTAAATATTAGTGGAATATATCAAAGTATATCCCATATATGTGCCAATCTTACCGTTGCCAGCAGGTGACGCTATCATTATAATGGAATAATGGCCTTCAGATGTGTTCAGGCCAGGACTCTTATCAAACATGTGAAGTTTGGGGAAGATTGAACATTTTATGCTTGAGTTACAACAACTACTCTTGCTGTGGCAAGACATCAAATTTTGTCATGGCGCCATGGAAACGCCCTTTAACAAAAACTCAAGATCTCCAAAAGTTAACATTGCACAGGCCTTTAGATTAGACTGACCACAAAATATATGTTAATCTCAAAAAAATTATGGGAGTAGTTTGTCGCAGCGTAAAACATGTCACTTCCTGTTGCCAATAGGTGGCGCTATGACTATAACTGAATGTGGGCATGTAGATCTGTTAAGGGCAGAAGTTTTATCTAACATGTGAAGTTTGGGGCAGATTGGACATTGTATGTCTGAGTTACAGCAACTTCCTTTTTCATGGCGAAACATCGAAATTTGCCGGGCCGCCATGGACACGCCCTTTAACGAAATCTAAAGATCTTCGCAATTTAACATCGCAAAAGGCTTAAGATTACACTGACCAGGTTTGGTGTTGATCTGAATAAATCTCTAGGAGGAGTTCGTTAAAGTACAACCCCTGAAAATGGCAAAAACAATGCCAATTTTGCAGAGAAAATTCTAAATAACTGACTTCCTGTTTGGATTAGGATTTCGTACCAAGAGACTTTTTTGTAGGTATTGCTGTGTTACATGTGTATACCGATTTTTGTACATGTACGTGAAACATAGCTCGAGGAGCACTCTGTTGAATGTGTATAGGTGGCGCTATCGAGCCATTTTGCCACATCTGATGGAATTTTGGCCTTCAGATGTGTTCAGGCCAGGACTCTTATCACACATGTGCAGTTTGGGGAACATCGGACATTTTATGCCTGAGTTATAATATATTTTATTCCCATGGCGAGACATCGAACTTCGTGACGGCGCCATGGACACGCCTTTTAACGAAAACTCAAGATCTTCACAACTTAACATCGCACAGGCCTTTAGATTACACTGACCACAAAAAATACATTGATGTCATAAAATTTCTAGGAGTAGTTCATCGCAGTGTAAAATATCTCACTTCCTGTTGCCAATAGGTGGCGCTATTACTCTAACTGTATATGGGCATGTCAATCTGTTCAGGTCAGGAGTCTCATCAAACATGTGAAGTTTGGGGCAGATTGGTCATTGTATGTCTGAGTTATAGCAACTTCCTGTTTCATGGCGAATCATCGAAATTCGCCAGGCCACCACGGACACGCCCATTAACGAAAACTCAAAAGCTTCGCAATTTAACATCGCAAAGGCCTTCAGATTAGGCATACCAAATTTGGTGTTGATCTGAATGAATCTCTAGGAGGAGTTCGTTAAAATACAACGCATGGAAATGACAAAAATGACACAAAATTTGCTCATAATATTAGTAATAACCGACTTCCTGTTGGGTTTCGGATTTTGCTCCAAGAGACTTTTTTGTAGGTATTGGAGAGTTACATGTGTGTACCGATTTTCATACATGTACATGAAACGTAGCTCGAGGCGCACACCGTTGAACGTGTATAGGTGGCGCTGTTGAGCCATTTTGCCACACCCACTTCTGAAACCCATATCAGACGTAAATTTTCGCCAGTTCTGAGGTGTGTGCAAAGTTTCATGACTTTTCAAGCATGTTTAGGCCCTCAAAAATGCGATTCATTTTGGAGAAGAAGAATAATAATAATAAATATAGCTGCAAGCAGCGATGTCGGGCTCAAGCCATCAATGCAACGCTACCCCGGTGGCATCAGGAAAACTGTGCCCAGCGGGCATAAGCATTTACAGTAACCCTCTGACAATACAATTTTAAGGGATGTGGCAGTTAAAGGGTTAATCCGACCAATCTAGACTTTGAAATCACATACACAGAACAATATATATAACTTTAGTAACACATTATTTTTATATTTATAAAAAATTTATAAGGTGTGCATTATAGCCATCACCTATATGAACACATTACAATTGTTTTGTGACTGCAAGTCTTTCTTCTCAAATGCTATTGAGCTTCAAATTTGCATTTGAGCCCATGTGAAATAGTAGCATAATTTACATATGACTTACAGTTTGTTGTAATAAATATCAAACATTCAAATTAATTGTGCATTATAGCTGTCACCTAGATGAACAATTACAGTTGTTTTTGAAAGTCATTCTCTTCAAATGCTACTGACGTTAGAAAAGTGTATAACAATATCACATGTAACTTTAGAGACCGTCCCTAAATTTGAGACTCTCGAATGTCCAATGTCAAGACAGCTTTATGCCTGTTTTTTTTTTTCTTTCTTTAGTTTTCTTTTCTCTGTGCCGGATTGCTGATGTCCTATACCCAGGCATAGATGTCCATCCATCAATTACAAACATTCAGCCGCAAACATGTGGTGTGATCTGTCACGAGCGCGGATGGGAGAATGGCGCATGTTTTTTTTCTTTTTTTTTTTTTTTTTTGAGCAACTGGGATGGTGCCCCTTCTGGGATTTGGTGCCCTGCGAATACTGCATACTCTGCATATAGGGAGCGGCGGTACTATCTGGAAGATATATTCCTCAAACCATCGTACAAGAAGTGGTGATGCTAGTCCTTCAAGAATCGCTCAAAAGCTATTTAAGTGTACAGTTTCCTTTTATTGCATCTTGAAATAAATATTTCTGAATTCTGAATCAAACTGGGTTGTGTTTATTTATTTATTTATTTTATGAGACAACTGAGACTTTAATCTCCTTTGTAATATATGTGCTTTTAAACCAAGAACAATTTATTTATAGATTTATTACTGCTTTATAATGACTATTATTAAGCGAAAAGGCTTTATAATCATGAACTATTTACTAATGCTTAGCTAATGAGTGCCATTATTATAAAGTGTTACCAATGCATTTACTAATGTTAACAAATTAGACATTATTTTACAGTGTTACCAAATCCTTAAATAATTTATTAGTGTTTTGTAATGATTTTAATAACCTATAAGCATTTGTGAAATAGTTTTGCTTGCATTGCAGCTTTATCTGTCAGTTTAAGAGTTTTACTGTTACATCCATGAGATTAATAAATGTCATGTCACGTCACAGTTTGTCATAGGTCAGTATCAAATGAGTTTTAAATTATTATTTGCAGCATAAATAAGGATTCTTAGGATGTTTTTAAATCCCTAAAACTGCCAGAAAAGGATAAGGCCTAAGAGATTTCTTAACCTGTAATGAAAGGAAAAAAACGCCACCATTAGCAACAACAAAAACAATAACAATTTAAAATACAGATATTTTTTTCCTGATTATTAAAGGGATGATTAGGTCTCTCTCTCTCTCTCTCTCTCTCTGCCAGACAGCCCCTCCCTACAGTCCACACACACTGTCAGTCACCAAAAATTCACAGTCACCAACCCCCTCACACTCCCCCTCCCTTTCCTCACACAGACAGAGTGGCCAGAGTGAGATCATGTCAGTTGAGAAGTCTGACAGTTTTCACATTTTCTTTTACCCATACAGTGTTGTAAAGTCGTGAAACTATGCATATTTCCTCAGAATGATTTGATATCTGTATGAA